>NC_142151.1:21083333-21234848 GCF_024610735.1 Ursus americanus | reverse complement strand
TTCTTTCTTTCTTTCCTTCTTTCCTTCCCTCTTTCTTTCTTTCTTTCTTTCTTTCTTTCTTTCTTTCTTTCTTTCTTTCTTTCTTTCTTTCTTTCTTTCTTTCACAGTTTAACATAGACAAAGAGGCTGGGGAAAGGCAGATTTACCACCGGTACTGCATGGAGCGGGCCTCTGTCCACTGTGCTCATGTGTTCACCACAGTATCCGAAATAACAGCAATAGAAGCCGAGCATATGCTGAAGAGGAAGCCTGGTAATTATCTCTGAGTTTGTCACCTACCTTCCAGTCCTAAATGACGTTAGAGTCTAAAACTTTTGTTTGAAACAAAAAAGCATAAAATAATAGAGGAAAAATTCCATTCACTATTACCACGCAAATCTTTACATATATTTTAATTCTCAATGTCAGTAGTTCTGTGGTAACACCAACCCTAAGCTATACCCAGAACACAGTAGCGTTCAACCTGTGCTTGTTGAATAAACGAGCTAGGCTAGAAATGGGCCTACGCCCTGGGGTTGTCACAGTGACCGGGTGTGTGTAAGCAAGTTAACTTTCCTATTTTAAGGAAACAAAAGTTCAGAAAATACCAGGAATTTGTGTGAAACTATCCTAGTCCTACATCTTGTGATATTACCTCTTTGGTCCTGGTTAGTAGAAATATATTGTTTTACCCCTCCCAAGACCTTGAAAACTTTCCTGGGGACTATCCCCAGACCCATCCAGAGGTTGCAATGCCAAGAGGCACGTTCATAAAACATGACCGTATCACCTGGCTACAGCTGATTGGTCCAGAGGCAGATAGCCCGCATAAACCAGCCAATCAGAATGCTCCCTACACAGGAGAGTGTCTAAACAGATGAGTCTGTATGGATGCACTCTTGACTGATAGGTGTGTCGGCTTTGCAGCTGTTGGCAGTGTCCATTTTTCTTTCATGTTGCATGGGATGCAAAGAAGGCTAAACTAGGGGCGTCTGGGTGGCTCAGTCCTTAAGTTGCCTACTCTTGATTTCACCTCAGGTCATGATCTCAGGTTTAAGATCTCCCAGTGGGGTTCCCTGCTTAGCGGGGAGTCTGCTTGAAATTCTCTCTCTCCCTGTGTCCCTCCCCAACTCTCTCTCTCTCACACACACACACTCTCTCTCTCAAATTTAAAAAAAAAATTTTTTTAAGGTTTTATTTATTTATTTGACAGAGAGAGAGGCAGCGAGAGAGGGAACATAAGAAGGGGGATGGGAGAGGGTGAAGCAGGCTTCCCACTGAGTGGGGAGCCTCATGCGGGGCTCTATCCCAGAATGCTGGGATCATGACCTGAGCCGAAGGTAGACACCCAAAGACTGAGCCACCCGGGTGCCCCTAAAAATTTTTTTTAAAAAGAAGGCTAAACTACAATGAAGTACAATGAAAAACAGGTACAGATTGAGAGAACTCTAGATTCTCCATAGTGATTTAAACTAACCGTTTAAACTAATTCCTGAAGCCCAGCGAAACCTTTGCCATGAGACACTCTAGCATCCCTTGAATAAACTCTTCATTAGTATAGGTAAGTCAGTGTAAGTACCTACTTACCCGTGTTAGCACTGGGTCTGTTATTTGCTACCAAATAGTCTTAATGAATATATCCTCTTTCTTTAATCCCTGTGATCTTGTCTCTAGTTGTCTTCCTTCTGGATACTAGCTGAATGTCTGGAGGAGGTATTTCAAGGTGCTAGGTGATTAAAATTATGAGAACTTGACCATGAAGTCTGGGTGGATTTTGTGGAACCATTTCAAAAGGTAGCTTGTTAACTGTAAAATATCCTTCAAAATGATGGCATCCTTATAATTTTAGCTCAAATCTCCATTGCAAAAATGTCCATTGCCATGTGTTAAATTTTTTTGACATAGCTTCTTTTTTAAAATTTCATTTGTTTTCGCAGCAACCCATGTATTCAAGTTACTAGGTAGTTTCCATCTTATACCCTGAGGAGTCTCGATCTTTCTTGTCACAGACTAATTTTTCTGGAAAACCAAAAATGTCTTCCTGCTTGGGTAAAATCTTCTGGGAATTAGAAATAAAGGACTGCCTTTCCAGTTTTCCAAATAGACAGAACATTTCCCACATGCTTGGCCAAATAAGATGCTAGGAGGTAGTTTCGTGCACAACATGGATAGAGACAGAACATGTGGAGGCCAACTGCATTGCTTCTACTCTTACTGACACTTGTGTTCTCGGACAGTTTCCTTAACAACTCTGGGCCTCAGTTTCCGCCTCTGAAAATGCAGATAAGAACACCTATTCCACTGCTTCTTGCGAGGATTAAATGAATTACACTGCAAAGCTTTTAGAGCATTCAGAGCAATAGTAAGCCATCAATAATGAAAGCTATAATAATCATTCTTAGTGCTTCTAACTAGATGTTTCATTGTACTAGTTAATGTTATTTTGGGCACACACCCTGAATTTCCTATTTCAAGAATTTATTGTGATGTCTTATGAATTTTCGGTTCTATGATAGAAACCAGAAATGTTAAAGGTCATCTAATTTTATATATTTAAACACACTATTTTTCTACAATGGTACCCTCTCTCAAAAGGAGATTTTTGTAATGATTTTGTTTTTGATTTTCCAGATGTAGTTACTCCAAATGGCTTGAACGTTAAGAAATTTTCAGCGGTGCATGAGTTTCAAAATCTACATGCCATGTACAAGGCCAGGATCCAAGATTTTGTTCGAGGTCATTTCTATGGGTATGCTTTTCTTTATTAAAAAAAAAAAAAGACATGTGTTTTAGGGACCTATGGCATAGAGAAAACAAAATTGTTATAGTAAATGTTTATCTTTCCCAGCCCCCTTTGAACTTTAACAGAATTCATTTGTACATTTTGTTGCTGTTGCCTTATTTCATTTGAAACTGTTTTGTTTTGTTTTAGTCATCTGGACTTTGATCTTGAAAAGACTTTGTTCCTTTTCATTGCTGGGAGATATGAGTTTTCGAACAAAGGAGCGGACATCTTCCTAGAAGCCTTATCCAGGCTAAATTTTCTGCTGAGGGTAAGAACGCTGTAGAACACCATGCAATACTTTTATAGGAGGACTTCCTTCTGTGGGAAGTAAAGAACTTTCTGGCTTCTTAGAAGTTTCCAACAGATAGATGATTGTGAAAACTTAAAATGACAACCTTATTCTAAAAATGGCTCCAGCCTTTCAATTTACATATTGGGATCACCACTTTGTTCACTTGTGTATCTATCTATGTTACCTGGTATTTTTTTAAGAGAGCCACAAACCTGTGGTGTTCTGTTTTAAGATGACATCACAACATTCCTTTCCCTGTCCCAAGAGTTGATCAATTGAGAGATAAATATGAGGAAATCAAGCAAATGGAGAACAAGATTCGCCATTTTTAAAACCCATAAAAACTGAAGGACACCTGGGTGGCTCAGTCGGTTAAGGTTCTGCCTTTGGCTCAGGTTATGATCCTGGACTCCTGGGACAGAGCCCTGCATGGAGCTCCACATCAGGCTCCCTGCTCAGCAGGGAGTCTGCTTCTCCCTCTGCCCTTTACCTCACGTCACCTCACCACGCTCTCTCCTTCCCTCTCTCTCTCTCTCTCTCCAATAAATAAATAAAATCTAAAAAATGAAACAAAAATAATGAAACCGTTAAAGACTGTAATAGAAGATGTGGCTTGGTATATGGCACCCATAGGCTTCCTGATACTGAACCTTCTATTAGACCTAGCTAGCTCATCACATGGCTGTGCTCCTCCAACCAAAGAAGGCCTTCAGAGGAACCTGTACCATACAGCTGGCAGCCAAGCAGTTGCTCTCTCTACGACGGGGAAGACGCACATGAAAGCTATTCCTCTCCCTACTCACCAGCCGTGCCTCCTCCCTGAGATTAAGAGTCTTGAACTATGAAACCAGGAGATGTCCCACCGCATGGAAAGAAGGAGGGGAAAGGAGGTTCCTGCTTCCATGTGGAATCAGTTCTTGCTCAGGAGGGTGGGACTTACTATAGGTTCCCAATTAAGCCAGCGATAAAACCTGTGCCAATAGAAGCCGCTATACAAAATGGTACCACGTAATAGCTAGTGATTAAAGTTATTGGCTTATACTCTAATCCTATCATGTAAAAATATAGGATAAATAACAGTAAGCCTAGGAGACCAGTGTAGAATGTCAATCTTCCTGAGATACCAAGACGACCTAAACTTTCCTGAGCTTGTACTGTTCTCCAGTTAATTTTTTTTCCTTGGACATAGATTTATTTTTGCCTTAGAGCAGGCATCGCACCACGTATACTAAAAGATTTACTGATACCACTTAATAAGGCAATAATACATCAATAAAAACCCAACTCTATAAAATAGGACTGAAGACCACATAGATTATTCTAGAATAGGCTGGAATAATCTTATTCCATATTTCCTGGTATGTCTCTATTCAACAAACTTTATAGATGGACTCAGAGTTATATCAAACGTATATCCTGTTTAGGGACATTATTAATCAACTTCTCTACACATTTATTAAATATTCACTGAATTTTTAAGTATGAAGAAGAAGCCAATTGCTATTCTAGACATCAAAGATAATTATAATACTTGGAAATTTAAAAAAAAAATTTTTTTTCATATAGCATATTTATTCTTTCATAGCACATTGACTACTCCTGGAGTGAGTTTCCTATTCTCTGACTACCATAGATTATTTTAATAGACTGTCAGACCTTTGAGGGGGCCACAAAGTATATGGTGCCCACACTTAGGAGATAGTCATTTCCAGAATATGTGAAAGTTCATATGGTCACGGTTTTAAGTGAGTTTATGCTTTCATTCTCACAGTGGTTTGGATATATCATTTCCTTCTGAACGTTCTAGGGAAGAGGAAAAGAAAACAGAGTATAGGATCAAAAAACACAAGTTTGAATCTTAGCTTTGCCAATAATCTGTTATAGGAGCTCAGACAATTGAAACACCCATGCCACCCTTTCAGTTAGTAAAATGAAGAGAGGGATATCTGTTGTGCACAGGTGTTATGGGGCTTGGATTAAATTAAGCATTGAAAGCATCCGGCACAGTGCCTGCCGCACCAGAGCACGCGCTTGATCCTACACTTTAGGACTAAAAAAACAAAATGCAGCATTCTAACAAGAGATTTAACAGAAAAGTGTAATTCATCTATTTATGCAAATCAATGTGAAGAAACTAGAAGAAAATAGAGTAAAACAAAACTAAATCCCCATTGATTTTCCAATGTGAAGTTTTAAAGAGCTAATTGTGGCCTTGCAACATTAGCTCACCATCATGTGACTTTTTTTAACCCCAGAAAAGCACTGTAATATCACTAGCAATTGCCATATATTTTAGCTGCTTAAGGAAAATATTTTATGTATGAATTTTCAAATTGTTAATCAACAGATCTCAACTGAAAGCAAGATTTAAATTTTTCTGAGTTAAGCTGCAGGAAGGTGGGTTTAATTTCTCTGTGAATCATAAATAAGTATTCCTTTTATCTGAAGATAATTTAAAACACGATTTTTTAAATTTAAGGTTCATCTGTTGATGTTTTCTTTTACCTTTCGTAGCTGACTTGTTGTGTTTCCTAATCTTTCATAAGGTGCATAAAAGTGACGTCACAGTGGTGGTGTTTTTCATCATGCCTGCCAAGACAAATAATTTCAATGTGGAAACGCTGAAAGGCCAGGCAGTGCGGAAACAGCTATGGTAATCTCGTGTCTTGTGAATGTTCTCAATAAGTGTCAAGAGATTTTTTTAACATGCACAATTCTGATATATCTCCTTAAACTGTTTTTTCTTTAAGATTATTATAGCACAAGGGGCACCTGGGTGGCTCAGTCAGTTAAGCTTCTGCCTTCGGCTCAGGTCATGATCCTGGGGTTCTGGGATCAGTCCTCCACGTTGGGTCCCCTGCTCAGCAGGCAGTCTGCTTCTCCTTCTCTCTCTGCCCTCCCCTCTGTGCCTGCTCGCTTTCTCTCTCTCAAATGAATAAATAAAAAATCTTTTAAAAAAACATTATTATAGCATAAATGCTACCAGGTTCTCTTCTCATAGGCTACTATGTCAGATTACGTAGTGCCTATCAAACTGTGTTACTATAAAAACTTTGGAATGAGTCACCATGGAAGGATAAAACCTCCATGGAAATCTTTAAAAATGGGTTGAATTTATTTTTAATTTTATTGTGAAAATTTAAAAATGAATGCCAAAGTAAAGAGGTTAGTATAATGACCCCCTCCATGCCCATAGCCCAGCTTCAACAATCACCAATGAATTCGCCATCTTGTTATATCTATGCTTCCATCCACTGCTCCACCCTGCCCTCCACCCTTGCCTGAAAATCATCAAGCAAAAAAATGTTAAGTTCTGTGGGCCGCTAGGGGTGTTCTGCTGCCTCAGCTCTGGAAGGCTTGAACTAAATTGGCAACTAGGAAAAACAGAAGAGGTTCCACAAAAGAGATCTGTAATTGCGAAGGATACATTGACAAAACATCAGCATGGCCATGGCAAACAAAGATTTTAAATTGTGACACTGTTTAAATTATAAATCTTTCAATTCATACAGGGACATAGCACATTCTGTGAAGGAAAAATTTGGGAAGAAACTCTATGATGCATTGTTAAGGTAGGAGCTGGGAGCACTTAACACTTCAAATATTTTAGGGCTTTGCTATTCAAATTTAACAACTTATACACTATCATGAATTTCTTTTGTTTCAAAGATAAAGGAATTAGTAATCTTTGAATATGTATTATATCATGGGGACAGGTTTTGTTTTATCCTTCATCTGATGAATGAATGAATCCTGTTTAGGGACATTATTAATCAACTTCTCTACACATTTATTAAATATTCACTGAATTTTTAAGTATGAAGAAGAAGCCAATTGCTATTCTAGACATCAAAGATAATTATAATACTTGGAAAAAATTTTTTAAAAATTCTTAAACAGGTTGTACAAATTCTTAAATTCTTAAATTCTTAAAAATTCTTAAACAGGTTGTACAAATGAGAACATATTCACGTAAGCAAATAGGTTCTAATTCAATGGGACTGTCATTAAGAGTTAAAATGTCAAAGTGAAACTGAGGGAGATTTCGTGAGATTTTTAAGTCAAAATATATATTGACTTTATATATTAAATACATATATTTGCTTATATATTAAATTAAAATATTTATTAACATTAAGTAATGTTAAGTAACCTATATTTACTTAATGAATAATAAACATTTACAAATATAATAAAATAAATGAAATATATAAATGTATAAAATAAAATCTAAATAAATCAAATCAAAATGTATTATAAAAATAATAATAGATATATAAAATATATGGATTTTGTTAGAATATGAAGCGAAAGCTGTGTTGCCTCCTGGCTGATGGTGGCAAGCATACATCATTTCCTTTTACCAGTAAAAATACCAAATTATAGATGGACAGTTATGGCCACTTGTGAACATAGTACCCAAGACTAGGAAAAATATAATGAAAGTGTCCTCCTGATGGTCAACATTAATGCTTTAAAAGTGAATTCAACTTTCTTTTATGCTATCAAAATTGTTCTTTTATCAAACTTCTTCATGCTTTAGGAATTTGTCTATGAGCATCATCAGGAAACCATGTTTGCTTTATATTTATTTTTAAAGTGCTTAGAACACTGTCTGACACAAGGGAGGCATTGAATTAGTGCCAGTTATATTTATTTTTATTATTAACATTGTTTTCCCCACAGAGGAGAAATTCCTGACATGGACAAAATTTTGGATCGAGATGATATAACAATTATGAAAAGAGCCATCTTTTCAACTCAGGTAATAAAGAAAAGAGTGCCCAACACTTCCCAAGATTGTTAAAATCAATTTAGATCAATATTTTAATTTATTGGAATGGGCTAGTTTGGGAAATGTATAAACCTGAGAGCTAGAAAAGACTTTCTTAAGCAACTACCTAAGTGACAACTTGCTTATTTTCTTTTTGAGTGCTTTTCAGGGCTCTTTAAAAAATTTTGATGGAACTTATCTTGTATCCACTTAAAAAATTTCTTTGGAAACAATATGTCCATTTGAGAAATTGTGTATATTCCAAAGACAACAAAATCGTCCCTAAAATTTTTGAAAAGCATAGCATTTTGAGTCATAATCGAGAAACAGTGAATGTTTCTCAGTTGAGTGGACTTATTGCAAAAATGGAAGACAGGCATGCACCGACATCTTGTCACAACTGTGAGGCGTCAGGCACCATCAGGGGACAGCCCTGCAAGATGGATCCAGAAGAGGAGCTCATTGTGAGTCTCAATTTTAGGACACCTTCATTCCAAATAAGTCCCAAGAGCGGTCGAGAAGTCTAGGCCTTTCACGTAGTGGTTGCAGGTGAGAAACACAAGTATCACATGTTCATAATACCCGAAGGAAGTTCTTCAAGCCATTATCCTCCCTTGAAACCCACACAAAGTTAGTCATCATCATTAGTGTCATCTCAGAAGACGGAAGGCATAGAGGTTGGATGACATGTTGCCAATGACCTATTGTTGAAATTAGTCACGCTTATTAATTCTTTCCGCAATTGACATTTTCTTTCCTCTATGACTTCAGCGACAGTCTCTGCCTCCTGTGACCACTCACAACATGATTGATGACTCCACTGATCCCATCCTCAGCACCATTAGACGGATCGGACTTTTCAACAGCCGCACGGACAGAGTCAAGGTAGAACTAATTGTTTACGTAAGGCACTTCAACGTGACATAGAATATACTTTTTTGGAGTTTATTAGAAGCCTCCCATATTTGTTTTGACATCTTTCAGAACTATTTCAAATGATATTTCTAAAAAAAATTAATTCTGTTTCCTGTCTTGCGTAATTAAAATATAATGACTAAGTATCATTCTTTTTTTTTTTTTTTAAAGATTTTATTTATTTGACAGAGAGAGAGACAGCCAGTGAAAGAGGGAACACAGGCAGGGGGAATGGGAGAGGAAGAAGCAGGCTCCCAGCGGAGGAGCCTGATGTTGGGCTGGATCCCAGGACTCTGGGATCACGCCCTGAGCCGAAGGCAAACGCTTAACAACTGAGCCACCCAGGCGCCCCTATTTGAGTATCATTCTTAACATCGTACAATATTATCAGTAAGAATAGGGACATTGCCTAATTTTTAATGATACAAACATATTCTAAGAATTGCTTTAATTAGTGAATCTCTGAGATGAAAATGAATTGTCTTTGATTCTTCCTGATAAAGTTCAACTTTAAGAGGATAATACGAGAAGCTTCCAGTTTCAGAGAATTTGGCTAATGATATTTTTATAGAATTTCCTAAGACCAATTCATTCTTTTGACGCTTGAGTTTCTAAATGATTAAGCACGGTGTGAGTTGTGTGAATAAGACCAGGTTTCTGCCACGGTGGAGCGTAGCCTCTCTAATGGGTCCTGAGGGGAGTACTATGTTCAGGCACAGTGGTAGGTGTGGGACACCATGGTGAACATGTAAACAGACAGTTCCTTATCTCTACTCAACCCCATTCAACAGTATTCAAGATCAGGTGGTCACAAGCTTTTACCAATCTTTTCAAAGGGTCCACTTTTTTTCTTTCTTTCACCTTTAGCAGATGACCTGAGAATTCAATGTATAAACTCCTTTATAATATAGATTTTGACCTATTCTTACTTTTTTTTCCTTGGGGTTCTGAGCATTGCTCTTGGACCTCATTCCCTCCGCCATTCTTGGGAAACTTATCCTGTTAAACCTCCCTTGTATTGCAGGTTTACTAGCTCCTTCCCTTGCTGTCTACAAATATTTCTTAAATTTTCTCACATTACAAAGCAAAGAAACTTTGCCTTAACCTGGTCTTCTCTTGATGTTTTTAGATGTTTTGGTCTTTTCTATTCTTCTCTGCAAAATCTCTTGAAAAAAAAATAGTCTATTTGTAAATTCATTCCTCCTCTTGCATTCAGCCTTTGATATACGCGTGAGTGGATGTGGTGGAAGGAGACAAGTTATGGACCTCCTGCCACAGGATAGGAGAGAGATGATAAGGAGCCCTTACAAAGGCCATGCCGGAAGTGCTGAAGAGGACGGAATAGTGGAAGAGGTGGTTGCATATAGAAAAGATCATACTTCATAGCCAATGGTCATTGGGAGGGAAAAAGAGGGAGAAGGCAAGGATGATAGCCTCTGGCTTCAGTATTTAGTCAATACTTTCTAAAACCTAAGGAAAGGCTTTATCAGAGTTGGCTTGAGGATTGCATCAAGAATCGAGTTCAGGTCGTGGTAGAACGAGTTTGAGTTACATGTGAGCTATTCAAGTTGAGATGTTTCATGGGTACTTAGAAAATATAGGGCTATCATGAAGGGAGCCATCAGTGGAGGGGCAGCAGGGGATACCAAGGAATGACGACCCTGCCATGCTGGAAGACCAGGCTGAATGAGCTGAGAAAAAGTGTTGACCCAAGAAAACCTCAAGATTTAAGAGGAGATTAGAAGAGGAAAAGTCAGTGAAAGAAATGAGCAAGAATTAGAAGAGAAAAATATCTCAGAAATCAAGGTAGGAGAAATTTCCATGATAGTAGATAGCAACCGCTCATAGTACGGAATTAAATGATACAAGCTGTTGATACAATGTCCCATGTGGTGTTATCCCATCCATTTTAAACATGTCCTACACACACACATGCATGAGTGCGTACATAGACACACACATATGTGTATATTTCCCTGTGCCATAGAGTTATGGGTGACTTTTATGTTCTCATTTGTGTTTCTGCATTTTCAAAACTTTTACCCCCAGCACACATCCCGTAATAGGCAGGCTACAAATTTTCCCCTGGAAATGCAGGGACGTATCTCCCAGGTGCACCATCCTTTACATTTTTCAGCACTGTTGGATCTGCAGGAACTTACCTCACTCCAGGGTGCGTCAGCACTAATTTGATCTCATTTTCATGTAGTTTAGACTGGTCCTTCTCAACTTTTTTTTCTCTTGGAAAGGAAATAGTGATGGAAAGAAAGCCTATTATTTTCCTGTAGCTTTGTGTTTTACAGAACTTAGTCACACTTATATTTAAATCTGCAGCTCTTCCTCTGAGGATCTGTCGGGTGCCTGGCACATGATATGTACAATAAATATAGACGGAAAGGGAGGCATGGAGCCATGACTGTGGTTTATGCTTCCTTTGTTCTTGGAAAGACTGGGTCAGGAAGGTCCCTTGAAATTGGGAGCTCTGAACAAACTATGCTCTGCTGATCTCTGTGTGTGTATGTGAGGTATGGTTAACAGTGAAGCCATTTCTCAGGAATGGACAAGTACACTATTTCCTAAGTATGTTAAACACTTTATCCCTCTGTGTCTTTGCTGATGTTATTCTCTCTTTCTGAAGTGCCCTTATCTCAGCCATTCTAACAGCTCCTTTGAGATCCAACCTAGAAGTCATCTCCTCCTTGTGTTTGTCGTTAACACACATTCATCTACTCCAGACGGAGTAATCACTTTATCTGCATTCTCAAGATGCTTTATATCACTAAAATACAGGAATCATCACACTGAGTTATTTGGAGTTCTAAAATATCTATGTCTATTCCTCCAGTGAGATTGTGAGTTCTTTGAGACAGTGATTGTGTCTCATATAAATTTTCTCAGTTTTCATTCTCTGAGAAGCAGACACCAAAACAGGATTAGATGTGAAAACACTTATGGCTGAAAATGCCTGTGAAGGATAGAGATTGAAAGCAGAAGCAGGCAGGGAGGGGTAATCAGACACGGTGGAAAGAGGGGGAAGGAAGGATGAGGAGGGAAGACCCACAGACTGCAGCCCAGTTCTAAACACCTCTCAACCTTTCTTTCTTTCTTTCTTTCTTTCTTTCTTTCTTTCTTTCTTTCTTTCTTTCTTTCTTTCTTTCTTTCTTTTTCTTTCTTTCACAAAAAGGAAAGTCAAAGGTCATTAACAAAAACTAGAATTAATAAAAATTAACAAGTGCATGAAAAATAGACACACCTAGCAGCACTATGTAGTGATTCATACAGGGAAAAAGCAGACCACTAACTTGGCTGGTCAGCTAGGGGAAGGAAACGCACGCACACACACACACACATGCACACATACACACACACAGAAGCACGTGCACTCCTGTGTGCACCAAAAAAAAAAAGGTTTCCAACAGTACAATCAATCTATAGCTAACACAGATTCCAAATTATTTTCTAATACTTCCTTTCTTAATACAAAAGATGCCTGTGTGTGTGTGTGTGTGTGTGTGTATTGTGGTTTACTGTGACTTATTTTAAATATATTAGCATTACCACATACATCATTTCCCTATATCTAAGCCTTCCCTTTATGTTTTACTTTCATGTGGTTCGTTCACCTACCAAACAGTTTCACATTGGTAGGCACACGGATCCCTTATTCTATGAGCAATTGCATGCAACAATTTTAATAGGGATTCCTGTTAGTCGGAGTAGGGATTTTCCAAACAAAAGTTGCCCATTTAAAGAGCCCCTGGTTGTGCAGAAACGAGTGGGCACTAGTACCCATCTCTGCCAGGTCTACAGGCTAGAGCAGCTGCTGCAGTTGCTCCAGAGGGGAGGCAGTCGGGGCTGTCAATCAAGATCCCTTGTTTGCCTTTAAATCTCTGCCACTTAATCAATTTGCAAATATACTTAATCTACCTCAGTCTTCTCATCTGTAAAATGGGTAAAAGAGGCCCACACTCACAGAATTGTTGTGAGGCTTAAATAAGTGATTGATGCCACAGTAGGTGGCACGTGGTGAGTGCACGAGAACTGTCAGCTTTTACCCGTACTTAGCCCGGTAAGTAGCATAGCACGGGTGCTCGGTAACTTTTAGAAGAGAGGTGTAACAGGATTTGATGAGAGCAGAAAATGGAGGATTTATCTCTGCCTGGAGAATTTGATAATGTTTTATAAAAGGATGACATGTTAGCTAGATCTTGACTGACGAGCAGGAGTTTATCGTGCGGACAACAGTTCCTCATGCAGAGAGCTGGGAGAAGTAGATAAAAAGGCACAGAGATATAAAAGCACATGTCTTCTGTAGAGTGAATGGAGAAGGGAGTTTGTCTCATACAAATTATGTTTATATAGATCAACTCATGAATAGTGTGAGACTTTCATTGGTTATTATCATAAAGCAAACACGGCACAAGACATAAAAGAATAGCCCCTTCATAACAAGACACGCTCCAAGCACTGAGATAATTTTTGGCCAACTCAGAATTAGGTGTTTTATTTATGACTAGTATCCTTTAAACGCTTAACACTGACTCAGGCCCTGCGCTAATGGGAGTACTCATTTGATCACCTGCATATTTACAGAACTCTATCGAGTGGTTCTTAACTCTCAGAGTGGATTGACAAGCTCTTTATATGAACGTGACCACTTGACTCAGGAAACGTTGCAGATTATTCTGAAGTTGAATTTATCATCAGTTCTGCCTCGGCAGTGCGTGTAGTGAGAAAAAGCTACAGTGCAGACTCCGGGTCTTGACCTGGTGCCAGCACTCTGTGAAAGTAAATCAGCTCCCCGGGATCTTAATTCCCTCACGGGATAGATGTGGTTAGACAACGTTTTGGTTTTTATTTGTTTTTTTCCCTACTGATCCAGGGTCTGCTGTGAGCCAGGTGCTTTGCTGGGGCCTTTTGTATACAGGATCTCATTTAATCCTCCTGGTAATCTTGGGCTGACCTCTAACATCCTTTCCTCCGCCCTGGGCCTCTGTCTTTGGCTGTTCAGGGCCCAGAGCAGCTGTTTTCGTATTTTAGTTATGCTGTCATTCTGTTTGGCTGGAAACAAAACAAATGAGCCATGATATTTTCATGTTCCAAAATGGGCTTTGGAGAGTACAGATTTTCCCAGGCTTGGAAATGCCAAAGCAGGCACAATGAGATTTGAATCCTGTTTGCTGATATCTGCCAGGAATACACTGGGCTGCTGATTTCATGATTGTCTGGACACAGGATCTGTGTCTTCGTCTCTTTTCCTCGTGTGGTACTTTACACATGATAAGAACTCAAATCATGTTTTATGGAGGAAAATATTTGATCTATTTTTACTTTGCGATTTGTAAATCTTATGGTTGAATGAACTACCATTTTTAGGTACTAGTTATGGATATTTTACCTTTGATTTCTTAAGTTTAACCTAGCTCCCATTTGTGGGTCTCCTGAGCTATAACTAATGTATATAATTTATTTATAGTGTTTATAATTAATTTCTAAAATTAGAGTTATGAGAATGTTATGATGTTATTAGGATTAAATGAAGTATTATATGAGAACATTATAATATATAAAGTATCATACAACTGTTGTCATTGTTATATATCTGAATTAGGGTTTTTCTTCAAAGTAATCTCTTTGGAAAAATATACACTTATTCTTTTATTATATTATATATAATATAAATAATATATATGTATATATTATATATTAAGATATATAATGTATATAATGTATACAGTATAAATATATATGTATCATATATTTTGTATGTTATGTATATATATGATATATATTATATATATGCGTACAATATAAATGCTATATTATATATAGTATACACATTATATATGTGTGTGTATATATATATATATATATATATATATATATATATATAATCCCAATGCTTTTAAATCAGATTTTATTTATTTTTAACAACTACTTAACTATGGGGAGAGACTGACACATTGCCTAATAATGGTTCAAGAAAAACTTTAATAAATAGGAAAAATTGGAGACTTCGTTCATCCAGGTGACCCGTTAAGTAGCTGTTCTAGTCACAGTGTTCCAATAACAGCCATTCTCTCTCTTGTCTCTGCCTTTGCATAACATTACAGGCAGTGTAGTCCCAGTACCGGCTCATACCAGCGCACGAGAGCCAGTTGCTAAATTCTCAGAAGTTTTGTGAGCCAGTTAAAAATAACTATTTTTAAAGCTAAATTATATCAACTTAAAATATAAATCAATCATATTAAAATGAAAGGTAATGCTCAAAACTCATCACACCCTAATCCTTTACTACATTTTATGATCATCTATGCACTTGAAGTTATTTACGGCTGTTGTACCCACGTGGTGGAAATATTCTGTGATGGTGTGTTATTGCCTTTCCCATCTCCAGTTCAGGGACATCACATTGGTAGCTTGAAACCGACTGTAGCGGGAGTATCTAGAGAGTGAAAATAGGTGAACACTATACATCATGGCTTGATTAATTGTGTATCGATTGTCTAGACTTAAGAAGATGGTGGAGAAATATTAACAATGCAAATTAAACTTAAAAGGGTTGTGTCTAGAGTCATTACACAAAATTGTGAACAGCACAATAACACAAGTAACTATTTTGCTGATATTCAAAGGCTAACATCCAACTCAGGAAAGAAGTCACTCATGTCACATCACTGATGAACCTATGAAATCCTGCCATATATCTCTGAATGGATCAACATTCACGTCATAACTACATTCAGTCCTCAGTTGAAACCATAAGTTGGTTCTGAAAACAAGATTTTAGCAAAAGTCAACAAAAGCATTTGGGAGCATTTAACCATCTAGAGTTTATAATAAGGAGAGTACTACATATATTTTAATAGACTTCATTCTTTAGAAAAGTTTTAAGTTCACAGGAAAGTTGAGCAGAAAGTACAGAGAGTTCCCACATACCCCTGCCCACACACATGTACAGCCTCCCCCACTGTCCACATATAGTACCAGGATCTTATATTTGTTACTGGTGAACCTACATTGACACATTATTATGCATCAAGATGTATAGTTCACATTAAGTTACACTGTTGGCGTTTTACCTTCTGTGACTTTTGATAAATGTATAATGACATGTACATATCCATCATTACAAAATCATACAGAATAGTTCCACTGCTCTAAAATACTTCTGTGCTCTGCCTGTTCAACCCTGCCCCCATCCAAGCACTGATCGTTTTTCTGTCTCTATAGTTCTGCCTTTTCCAGAATATCATATAGTTGGAATCATATAGTGTGTGGCCTTTCAGATTGGATTTTTTCATTTAGTAATGTATATTTAATTTTTTTCCATGTCTTTTCATGCCTTGATAGCTCATTTCTTCTTAGCATTGAATAATATTCTGTTGTCTGGACAGTTTATTTATTTACTCACCTAGTAAGGGTTATTTTGATTGCTCCCAAGTTTTATCAATTATGAATAAAGCTGATACAAACATCTGTGTGCAGGTTTTTGTGTATACATTTTTTGTTATTTGGAAATTATATGCTATACATTCTTTATGTCAATAAAATGTACGGTAAACTTATGTACAAATATATACTCATATTTTGGTTTTTCATTCTTAAACATTTACCAGAACACAATTGCTTAAAGGCCGTGGTAAATACTTTGGCTTTTACTCTGAGTGAAATGGGAAGCCACTGAAGGATTTGGAATTTTTAAATGTTCACTCTAGTTGTGCTGAATAGAGACCTTGCAGCATAGAAGCAGGGAGATAGGAGGTGATTACCTCCAGGTAAGAGAGGATGGTGACTTAAGTAAAGGCTTCTAGTCTGATCTAATCTAGATGAGATTCCTAGTGCATCTCTGTCCCTTAGTTCCATTTCCCTAGGCTAACTTGCGTCTGGCACAGCGGAGGGCAGCCTATTACACAGCTGCCCTCTTTCCTGCTCCAGGTAGGAGCAAATTGAGAAATAAGACAGCAGTCAGCCATTAGAAAACTTTATTGTTGAAATGCCTGGTTGGCTCAGTTGGTAGACCACGTGACTCTCTCTTTTTTTTTTAAGATTTGTTTATTTATTAGAGAGAGAGTGCGCACGCACGAGCAGGGGGAGCAGCAGGCAGAGGGAGAAGCAGGCTCCCTACTGAGCAGGGAGCCCCATGTGGGGCTCAATCCCAGGACCCTGGGATCATGACCTGAGCCAAAGGCAGACCCTTAACCAACTGAGCCACCCAGGTGCCTCAAGCATGTGACTCTTGACCTCAGGGTTGTGAGTTTGAGCCCCACATTGGGTGTAGAAATTACTTAAAAAATAAGATCTTTAAAAAGATACCTTTATTGTCAATATAGTCTGGGTTGAAGGATGTAGCTTAGCATGAGAACAAAAATGGTCATATTAACTCCCTTTCCTCCAATGTAGGCCTTGGAATCTGAGAGAAAGTTAGTCCACAGAATAGATACTTACACAGAATGGGGACAGAGAGAAAAGC
Source organism: Ursus americanus (assembly GCF_024610735.1). Lineage (NCBI taxonomy): Eukaryota > Metazoa > Chordata > Mammalia > Carnivora > Ursidae > Ursus > Ursus americanus. The sequence goes on along the minus strand of NC_142151.1, from coordinate 21,217,630 downwards.
ACTCAAGCTTATTTCTTTCTCTTTTTTTTTTGTCTTCTCTCTCTCCCTGAATCTAGAACACAAGGATTCTATAGCATTAAGATACCGAACTATGGGAGATTTTTTGCTTTAATTTCTTCTTTTCTTTTTTTTCTCATTAGAATTTTCCTTTTGTAGGTGATTTTGCACCCAGAGTTTCTATCCTCCACCAGCCCCTTATTACCCATGGATTATGAAGAGTTTGTCCGAGGTTGTCATCTTGGAGTATTTCCATCATACTATGAACCGTGGGGTTATACTCCGGGTATGTGGCATGTATAGATTGTGGAATGTTTCAAAACTTATTGATCTATTATTTTATGCACATGGATATAATATTCAAAGCTGATATGTAATTTCTACTAGGTTAAATTATAATAATATGCTGTATTACAAAGAATAAGAATGTGTTATGAAGATTACATATTATTGAGTTGGGACTCTACCAGTCCCAACTATTCATATAAAGGAGAAATTGAGTGCAAGTAGGTTTAAGATGAGAAACAATGGTCCAGCAAAAGTGTTCTCTAAAACTTATTTCAGAATGTTTTTTTAAAATTAATGGGTGTATTTAATTTTTAATGGGTACCACGGTCACATAGCTAAAGAAACAAACAGTATAAGAAGGTGTACAATGAAAAGTGTTCCTCACACCCTTGTCACCCAAAAAAGAGGTACTTTCAAGATAAAATGTCAATTTGGTAATAGGTATTGTGACCCTGACATCATTTCATTCAGACTTTCCACCTCTTCATCTGCCTTTTTTTTTTCCTTCCCGATGGTAGATTCCCAGATGCACTACCTATTTTTCTTTTTTGTCCCCTATGATCATGTTTGTCATTGGTATCAAGAGCAATCAATTTGCATTTGGACTTGGATGCCTAATTAAAAAGGAAACAAATACTTTAAATAAATGCCAATGGAAAGAATATAACACTGACTTTTCCATCTCATATTAGTAATTTGAGATTTTCCTTTTTATTTAAATATAATTTCATTTATAATTTTAAAAGAAAAGGTTCAGAAAACCTTTTTATGCATAATTAATAAATTTTGCTTTCTGATCTCAATGTCGTTATTGCCCAACCAAGGGGTGGCAGCAGTCAAGGTTAGGGAGATCATGGCTGAATTATGAAGAGGAAGAATTTTTCTAATCTTTGTATTCTGATTCCAGAATTTCAATATAGAATTGAAAATTCTATATAAGTAGGATCTCTACATAAGGAGCAACATGAAATCGCACATCTTTTGACATAAGGTCCTATTCTATCATTCTAGGTCCCACCAAGAATAATTTGCCAGCAGCTGTAAAAATATTAAAACTTCTGGGGAAAATAAATAAAATATTATCTCCACTTGAAACATGACACAGAAAAGCTATTGATCCAACTCTTCCAGCTATCTCTTTTGTAGTTCTAAAAATTGTTATGGGTATCAGTTGTCACTTTTATAAAGATGGTGTCTTCTTACTTATGAAATACCCACATATTATCTTAAACTGTTTGTAACAGGGTATCTATTTTTTACGATACATAAAATGAATATTTTACTGATGAACTTAACATTTTATTATTGACTTTTGTTCCCATTATTTCTAGTAAGTAACATAATTTATTATCAAGGAAGTTTCAAAAATAGAGAAGCACAAAACCAAAGCCTGAGTGACTGAAGGATGTGGGAAATCCTTTGTGTTGGGTAAAGAGAATGTTCTATAACTTACAGAAGACTTTCCACCAAATGTCATTTTATAGGACAAAGATACACTTAACCCAAAATGATAGAGGAGATACATCTAGTGTTTTAAGATAAAGACCAGCAAAAGTATTATAAAAGATAAGTGGATGGAAAAAAAAGTTTGAGAATGAGTCATTCTCTGCTTTGAAGGAAGTTGGCTACTCCTCACCTAACCTGTAGTTACAGCAATAACAAGACCCCTGGTGGTATAAGTTTGGTGTTAGCATATTAGATAATTCTAAATTTTTTAGAATCACTTTTTATTTGGTACTAAGTTTAACACACTCCGGAAAGTATTCATTTAAGTCTGTGTTTTGAGAAAATCCAATGAATATAAGTACTTATTCCATTAAATTCATTCAATGAACATTTGTGGAGGTTATGAGTACCTGGTATTTCATTACCTGTCTGTTAATGAGTATTTAATAAAAATAAGTTCTGCGAACTTCCATGGAATTGTAGGCAAAATTCTTTATGCATGTATGAGTAAGAATTTTTCTGGGGAGGAGTTCCAGGTTTTCATCAGATTCTCGTATGGGTCAAGAATCCCTGTCCCATTTTCTCCTCCACCACCTCCTCCAAAAACTAGGAGACCACATCTGTCTAGAGATAAACCACAAGGCAATACTTGCAGAGCAGAAGAAAAGGCTACTGTCTAAACTGCATTACTTCTTGATTAGTGGAGAAATCTTTCTTTTAACCCATCCCCACTAGCCAACCAAGATTAATTCCATAATCAAATATAAATTCCTTGTTAAAAATGCAGACATCCTTGAGGGGTAATACTTCTTAAAAGAAACATATCCACTATTTTATGAAAAACAGGTTTTGACTAGAAGGGGAGAGAAGACTGGGGAGGGTACGGGTACAATGGACACTTGGGGAAGTGGAGAGATTTGTGTCAAGAGAGATTAATACAATGGGAGGAGTTGCTCATGTCCCAAACCCACAAACTCACCACATACTTAGAGACACAGCTTAGAATGGAGCAAAAAATGAAACCAGCTGGAATGAGAGGCAGTGTAGAGTAGCAGTTCCAAACAGGAGCCCTGGAGCTGGGCACTTGGCTTCAATCACAACTCTATCCCATTTCCTGGCTTTGTGACATTGGGCAAATTATTTAACCTCTCTGTGCCTCAATTTCTTCATCTATATGATAGAGATAATGACAGTCTCACTTCATTGTTGTTGAGAAGATTAAATGGTTGTTGAAAAGATTAAATGAGTTAATACTTGTAAAGATCTTAGTACTGTGCCTGATACAAAAGAAACATCGCTATTACTAGGCAGACTTGGGCTTTCCCCCCGCTCTGTGCATAAAAGGGTATAGGAGCTGGTCTGAAGCCAAGCCTTTGTCTATTTCCCCTGGCAGCTGAATGCACTGTGATGGGTATCCCCAGTGTGACAACCAACCTTTCCGGCTTTGGCTGTTTCATGCAGGAGCACGTGGCTGATCCTACTGCTTACGGTGAGGTTTTTCATCATCCGCCCGATGCAGGGAGAAGTGACCTCTAACCAAACAAAGCACGGGGTCTTTAGGGAGCCTAACTCTAAAGCTATCCTGATGACTAATGTTTATACTTCTTGTTTAATTAAAAGTAGATATAATTATGTGGTTCATAGAAAAAATAAAAATGCTATTAATATTAAATATATTGATGTTACAGTAACTATGGCCTTAGAGTACATAGATTGGTCAGCACCATTATTTTACAGGTCTGTGCCAAGTTTGCAAAATTCACTTAAATTGTTTAAGATGACAGAAGAATTTGCATACCACCATCTCTGTGTCCGTGTTGCCTAGCAGCAAGAAAAGTGAGATGGGATGGATTGTCTGCCTACACGTTGCCAATTTCCTGGCCTTCTATGGTCTCCTTGTCACGGTTCTCTTTCCTCAGGCTAGAGCTGTGGTTCTCAGCCAGGGGTGCACAGTGGGAACATTAGGGAGCCTAAAAATCACGGATCCCCAGGTCTCGCCCCAGAGATTGTGGTTAGTGAGCAGTTCCGGGGAGAATCACTGACCCAGGGCATCCTTCTACTGCCAATTTTTTTTTTAGCAAGAGCCACGGTGTTGCCTGTATGTTGGCAACAGTTGTAAACCATTAGGAGGAGATCACAGAAGAAAAACAGCCTTGGAAAGGAAAAGAAAAAACAGAGGCAGTAGGGGAGTCAGGGAGTAGTTAATGCGTGTGGTAGTCTGTAATTGAACCTAAGGAATGGGAGAGGAAACATTCTAAGGTCAGCCCTATGTTTACCCGTGCTTTGTTTTTTGTGCTCCTCAGGTATTTACATTGTTGACAGGCGGTTCCGTTCTCCAGATGATTCCTGCAATCAGCTGACTCAGTTTCTCTATGGATTTTGCAAACAGTCACGCCGCCAAAGAATTATTCAGAGAAACCGAACTGAGAGGCTCTCCGATCTTCTGGATTGGAGATACTTGGGCAGAGTAAGTAAAGTTTGGGATCAAGAGAACTACTTTAAAAATCCCACTAGAGTGGGGCACCTGGGTGACTCAGTCGGTTGGGCATCTGACTGTTGATCTTGGGGTCATGAGTTCAAGCCCTGCTTTGGGATCTGTGCTGGGTGTGGAGCCTACTTAAAAAAAAAAAAGAAAGAAAATCCCCCTGGACTATAAAAATATAGTTTCTAGTCATCATCTGCGAAGTCAACTCTGTAATGTAACTGTTAAAATCTCAAGCATTGTTTTCATGTACTTTTTTACTTAATATGACCTGCCAAAGTCCTAACTCCAAATCTTTATATTTAGTTTGAGCTTATAACAGCAAGTCTGTCAGGATCTAGCTGGGATCTTGCTCGTTATTCTATAGTCAATACTTAACTTGACGCATTTCAGGTATTGGTTCATGAATATGAGGAAAACATCTAAAGAAACATTTCTATTTTATTTGACCCTAAGCAATAATGTGACCATATTCCTTAAGTATGGTGAGAGTGGGAATAATATTGTTTTCAAATGACAAGTACAGGAAATGCCTCCTTTCAATCATGCAATAGGTTTGTAAATACCCAGATGTCTATCTATCTTAGCACTGGATGATTTAATAAAAAATAAATTGACTTTGCCTTCACATCGTGTATCTGCTTAGATGCCAGTAAACTCTCCCTGACAAATGATAGCTGCTGCCATTTGCCGAGTGCCTCCCCACACAACACCAGTGCTCATCACAACCATGGGTGATTCATCGTACTGTATGCATTTTACAATGGAAGCAGAATGATAAGGCCCTTAGAAGTTACGTTTCTTTTTTAAAAAAGATTTTATTTATTTATTTGAGAGAGAGAGAGAGAGAGAGAACCAAGCAGGGGGAGGGGCAGAGGGAGAAGCAGATTCTGGGGACTCAACGATCATGACCTGAGCCAAAGGCAGACGCCCAACTGACTGAGCCACTCAGGCACCCCAGAAGTTCTGTTTCTTATCTAAGGTCTCAAGCAGGATTTAGGTCCAATTTGTCTGATTACTCAGGTACCACCTTTTCCCCGTGTCATACTGCTTGTCTGTAGCATGAAGCCAGTGTTTTAGGACACAATTCAGAGTTTTCAGTAAGTCCACTATGGCTTTTCCCTTCAACTTTTTGTAGCTCTTTACTTAGTAACTGGAAAATAATAAAACTATAAACTATCATTTTTTTCCTGATTCTTAAATTTAGGGTGAATAGGTTCTGCCACTTTAAAAATGTTTTATTAACTAGGAGGAAAAGATTTTATATAACTTGGTTCTTGAGATATATAATTTTTTTAACCATGAGCTGGTTTTTCTATCATAGTATTATCAACACGCCAGGTACCTGACGTTAAGCAGAGCTTTTCCAGATAAATTCCATATGGAGCCTACATCACCACCCACGGTAAGTATTTTATGTATTGTGTATGTATTTTGAAAGCTAAATTTCTTGTGTATGGTAAGTCCTACCAACTCCTTTTAATTTAGAATTAGTTAAGGACAGAAACTTTTACACTTTTTCATAATGTTGCCTTAAAGCAAGGAATAGAGGAACTGACAAATCAGACCAAGTCAAAGCCCTTGATTCCTTATGTAGAGGATGAGCCGACAGCCAGGTAATTCTTATCATTGGAGAAGCACTTCCACATTAAAACTCTGCCTGCCTTAGTGCTTGAAACCACTGTGTTAGACACCCATTCTTTTGAGTTATTGAAAAATGAACTGGCCTCCTTTAACAGCAGGTGAATTCGCTATCCAAGGAAATGTTTAAATATTGGGTGACTACTTGGCAAGAGTAACATAGAGTGAATTCAGGAACCACGGGAAGAATTGGACTAGATGAGTATTTATGTACCAGTCAGCAGTGCCCAGCAGGGAGTCTTCTTCTGAAGCTGTCTTCGCCGTTTATATTCATGAGATGAGCATAGGCTACTTGTCATCACATTCACTTAGAAGGATATAAGGTAGGAAACACAGCTGGAAGTAGGACAGTATCAGACAATTCTCTTCAGTGGGATTAGTTCTTACAGCAGTCTACACAGCAGTCCAAAGCCACACTTCTTTGCCCCTCTGCCCACCAGGCGAAAGTTTAGGTGCAAAAAGATGAGACCCTTATCGGTAGGTATGAGATCTATCCTAGCTTAGTAGTTTCATGCCCCACAGGAGCCAAGATCTCATGTCAACCTCCACAGATCAGCTTCCGTGGCCTCCACGAGAAATATATGCAAGTATGAGAGTCCTCCAATTCAGGGATTCCCCAAAGCTGTAGCTCCTCATTGAGTATTTATAAATCTCTGAGTTCAGATGTAATTTGCCAGTCAGGAGTCCCTTTTACCGTAATCAATTCTGCACAACGTATACTCCATTTATATCAAGTGTCAAGAGAAACAGATCTCCAAAGTTAGCCCAAGGTAAAATTTGCTCATGCAGAAGTGACAGGGTTTTGAAAACCCTTCAAAATACAAATTCCAACTTTCATATTCAGAATTTTAACAGGATTAATTGCTTGACTTGTTTAGAGGCAGTCCCTCAACTTGATAATAATTCAGCTATATTCATCCATTTATTCAACTGATTCAATTAATATATATTGAGCTCCTACTATGAGCCAAGTCCTAAGTGCATGAATCAGCTCCTTTTCTTTTTCTTTTTCTTTATTGCTTTCGGGCAAGATATTTGAACCTTGAAGTGATTGTATAAGTATGATATGATAATAACTAACACAAGTAGTTGAAATGCAGAGTGACAAGTGCTGTAACTATTTTATACAGTTGTCCTCCCCAGTCAAACGTGTGCTCTCTTGAAGGGCAAGAATCAGTTTTTCTTCTTTGTTTCCTCGGTGGCATTATGGTGACTGACCCATAGTTATACTTCACACTCATTGATCAAATGAGTCATCTCAGTGAATCTTAGGTACAAGGGCATTTTGGCTAAAACCTAGGGACATTTGCTCATGTACTGAAATAAAAGTAACTGGTGGAATTGCAGGGTCAACTAAGTGGCCTGGCTTCCAGGATTCTTTCTAGTGGTGGCTGTCCATGGCATGTCCAGGATGCCCATGTTCTATAATTTTGCTGAGTAAATCTGCAAAGTGACATAGGGACTGACAGTATCAGCAATGTAACATGACAGTTGATATTAAAGGCTAGGGAACGATCACAGCCCTGGTACAAATCTTTGCTCTACCACTTACATGCTGTATGACCTTGGGCAAGTCATCTGGCCTAACCCTCAATTTTCTTCTATAAATGGGAAGAACACATTTATTGGTGTTGTTACAAGGATTAAAAAAGATTATATATACACATATGTACATACATAGGGCACCTGGCACATTGCAGTGCATAAGAAAAGAGAGCTATTTATTTAATGAATCTCTCTTGAGCTTGGTGGTACCAGATTCAAAAGGAATCAAAGGTAATAATAGCCCCTGAACAGACCACAAAAAATATCCAACTACGTTTTGTATCAAATGCCCATGCAAAGTGTGTACATCATTGAGAAATCAAGAAGTCGTTATAATGTTTGTGACTTATTTTTGTCTTTGGCAGACAGAAGGATTTAAATACCCCAGGCCTTCCTCAGTTCCACCTTCCCCTTCAGGGTCTCAGGTCTCTAGTCCTCAAAGCAGTGATGTGGAAGATGAAGAAGAGGATGAGCGGTACAATGAGGAAGAGGAGGCTGAAAGGGATCGGTTAAATATCAAGTCGCCATTTTCTCCGGGCCGTGTTCCTCGTGGGAAGAAAAAGCTGCATGGTGAATACAAGAACTGAATTCTACACTTGTCGAACAGAGTTAATGTAGTAAGAACAGAGTAAGAATGATTAAAGAAATGAAAATGCTACAATTTTCATTTTCTTCTTCTAAGTGTTACAATGGGATTTATTCTCTGCCTACGAAGGGGAGATTAAGTGAATGGCAATTTGGTAATTTCTAATAAAATCCAAGTTATATTCCCCTACTCCTTTTCCCCAGTAAATTTAAGCACGAGGAAGAATGTTCATTAAAGGAGGAAGACCAGACATGTTTTTAAAATGTTAATTTAAGCAATAAGAATTTTCATTAGCTAGTGTTTATTTTTAAATTATTATCACCATAATCTTGTGCTCAGTAGTTATACAGCTACCATATCTACCAAACAAGCCTCCCATTTTCCCTGCAAAGGATCCTGATCTGAGCCCTGAAAGCACACTACGTACATATTTTACATAATTCTGTCTTTAGTGATTATGTTCATGTTTCATATGAATCAGAACCATGAATTTCTATCTAGCTTTGCACACAATCAAAATCCATAAGAAAAAAAGCTATCTTAAATCCAGATCCTGATACATATTAACACGTGTTTACAAGGTCACTTCTCAACTTAGTGATGGGAAGATATTACCATCTGAGCTATACCATCTGACTGTAACAATTTTTCTATTCTTTAAAAGGAAAGCTTTTTAGAAAACTTGATCAATCTTCTATAAATGATAAATTGTTAAATCCAAATGATAGCATATGACTATTTAATTTAATATCAATATCAATGTATTAAGCTTTCATTGATGTCTTATTTACGATTCTTTAGACATTTAAATAAGATAACCTGTATAAAACACCTGCTATGAAATAGTGTCTTATAAAGGATTATATTTGAAGCTGTCTTTTAAAAAATTAGCAAAAAAAAAAAATAGAGTCTACCTAATTATAATAAGGACAGTGTCTCTAACACACCCATGATGTGCTAAGAGACATTGTTGAATGATTGTGGTTTAACATATTTATGTTTTAAATGTAATGAAATTTAGGGGCACCTGGGTGGCACAGCGGTTAAGCGTCTGCCTTCGGCTCAGGGCGTGATCCCGGCGTTATGGGATCGAGCCCCACATCAGGCTCCTCCGCTATGAGCCTGCTTCTTCCTCTCCCACTCCCCCTGCTTGTGTTCCCTCTCTCGCTGGCTGTCTCTATCTCTGTCAAATAAATAAATAAAATCTTAAAAAAAAAAATGTAATGAAATCTAAACAGGCAAAAAACAAAACAAAAAACACACCTTCACTCTTGGATTGTTTTTTTTCCACAACTTGAGTATTGCTACACTTAGATCACAGCCAATACCTTGGTTGGCATATCAGTTGGCCTCGGTCTGCTGAGGTTTTTAAAAACTTTTAGTCTGGGGTGTCTGGCTGGCTCAGTTGGTGGAGCATGTGACTCTTGATCTTGGGGTTGTGAGTTCGAGCCTCACGTTGGGTGTGGAGATTACTTCAAAGTAAGATCTTTAAAAAAAGAAAAAGTTTTAGCCGGCTCAGTGCCGGATTGTTGATGCAACAAGGGAAGAGTAACAATGACCATGTGTGACATGGTTCCAGACTAGTGGAAAATCTTAATCCATCTCTCCTACTGCCTGTCCCATTGTTAACAAAACGTAGATGAAAGTGGATATAAGCCACAAATCAGGCCACGGTGGAAGATGGTTGCAAACTCACCTCATTTAGAGGTTCAGGAAAAAGGGAAATAAATTACCTAAAACCTAATCCTTGAAAAATGCCCGTGGATGCCAATTAACCCAAACATCTGTGGAGCTGTTTGGGAAAGTCTGCACAGGAAATCAGAAATATGAGATAGATTTGTATTATAATATAAATACTCACTTGCTAAAGTGTCAGAAAGATCTCATGATAGAAAGGGGTTTCAATGTTACGATAAGCATGAAAATATATTCCTAGTAAAGTAGCACAATGTGTGTATTCAGATGATACCCTTGGTTGGTAACTGGTTGGTTCACTGTTATGGAAAACATGACATTTCCTCAGTAAAATGGCTTTTTAAGAAATATAAATATTTATTTATTTATTTATTTATTTATTTATTTATTTATTTATTTAAGTATTCTCTATACCAAACGTGGGGCTCAAACTCATGACCCTGGGATCAAGGGCTGCATGCTCCTCTGATTAAGCCAGCCAGGAGCCCCAGTAAAATAGCTACTTAATATAACACTTTAAAATCCAAGTGCTTTTTTTGAATGAAAGAATAGTTCTCTGATTAGAAACGAGTACAAACGATAGAGCAGATGGAAATTCACCTGGCTTTGAGTGGCATGTTTCTACCCTGCACTCGCTCCTGCATTCAGACAGCTGCTGCCGCTGGACTCCATCCCCTTGCTCCAGTCCTTTGTTCGTCCTTCCCCAAGGCTGACAAAGCCGGGTGAGGAGCAACAGATAGGATCGTTAGTAGATGACTGTTTCTAGCACAGTGCCTTGTACACAGTAGCTGCACAAATGAACGGTCTCATTGGGAGAAATAGAGGTACAAAAAATCGATGTTTTTAAAGAACGTATGTATGCATAAGTTGGAGTACAGGAACTATAGAAAATAGTCAATGTGTGCCTGACCAGCCGACAGAAGACTTTTTCTATGCACTGTCCCACCCTGCCTTCCCTGTTAAGAGTTAGGGTGAACAGAGCTGGTTTTCCATGTACTAATGAGAATATAAAATGTTACAAGTGCTCTGCTAATAGTTTCCCAGGGGCACAAGGAAGACTCAGGAGAGGGACAGGTCGAGGGTACTTGGGGAGGTCCAAAGGGTGAGGATACACTTCTGTGAGGTCACGTGGGGGATACAAGTGCCAGCTTCACATGCTGGTTATAAGGATCAGATCATACTAGAAATAAACTCGTACTAAAGGAATTCATAGTGCAGTAGGAGGGGACCAACAGGTTACATTCCCAACTTCCTTTTCTCCTGAGGCTGAAGCAAACAATGTAACTCAAGGTTCATAGGATACAGATTTTTATTTCTTGTAACCAGATAAAGGGGAAATGCCAGTTGGAGGCTGATTTTAACAGGCCAGGGCCTCTGCCTTTCTCTCCTCTCTTGGGATCGTAATGGTGCTGTCAGGGGAGAGGAGGCATCCACTGGGGAAACCCAGCGAAACAAAGAGTAATTGAGAGCCCAAGCTGGAAGCCCAAGATAGCCACAGGGGAGGAAGGATTCCTGCCCAAAGAGGGGAAGAGCAGCAGGAGCTGTGCTCAAAGGGGTTGCAAGTCCCGCCTGAGGTAGTGATAGTCAATTACCTGGGTGTGTCATGAGGGCGGTATTTCCCAGTTTTAAAATACAAGCCAGACAATGTAAACATCTTTTGTTCATTTCAATTTTGAAAAAGATAGAAATAAAGAGAATTACAAAGATGTCCCAAGAGAGACAGAATGTTATAGCAGCTGGGTGCAGGGGCCTGTATGCACTACTATGGTTTTTTTGTTTAAGTTTTTTTTTTTTTTTTTTTTTTTGAAAGAGAGAGAGAGAGAATGAGTGGGGGGAGGGAGGGGCAGAGGGAGAGGAAGAAGCAGACTTCCTGAGGAGCAGGGAGCCTGATGTGGGGCTGGATCCCAGGACCCTGGGATCATGACCCGAGCCAAAGGCAGGTGATTAATTGACTGAGCCACCCAGGCGCCCTGCAATTACTATGTTAATCAGCACATCTGATTGACGGCAGAACAGCATTCAAGGAATTCAAGCAGCTATAATACTTGGTATTATATACAATATAATATTCTAATATGATACTGTATTATTTTAATAGTTATTGGTCACTTAGAAAGTTTTAATTAATTAATTAATTAATTAATTAATTAATTAATTTAAAGATTTTATTTATTTATTAGACAGAGATAGAGACAGCCAGTGAGAGAGGGAACACAAGCAGGGGAGTGGGAGAGGAAGAAGCAGGCTCAGAGCGGAGGAGCCTGACGTGGGGCTCAATCCCACAAGCCGAAGGCAGACGCCTAACCGCTGTGCCACCCAGGCACCCCGGAAAGTTTTTAAAAACTCTTGTTTTAGTGTGAAAGACTTGAGATTGTTCTATTTAGTTGTGGGAAGAATTATTTCATGTGTTGGGGTTTTAAAATAGTCTTGGAATACGCATATTTAAATAGCCGGTATGTACCCCTCTATGTCAGAGAAGTAAAATCTCAATAAACTGGACATATGCACTATCTAGAAAATCCACTTAAAGTCAAATCATAATAAATGACAGGTGCCTATTATGATACCACATAATTTTTTAATGCTAGCATATTATTTTTGGAAGAGATCAACGTTACAATTACTTGAATATAGTTTCATTATTCAATTACAAGATACAGACAAATCTTATAAGCAGGGTTTTGACTTCAGAACACAGTGAAATTGTAATTCCCAGATACAAATACATTCACATAAAGATATCCTTTAGTTACTGAATAATGGCTACATACTGATGACAGTAAGAATTAACAATACTTTCCACTTATGACATTTATCAATAATAACTTTCAACTAATTAGGTCCAAAAAATGAACATGTTGATCATACTGTAATTCCAAACAAATAGGTTAATATGCTCACTGTGGATGTGTGTGTGTGTGTGTGTGTGTATTTTTTCAGATAGTTTTGAAAGTTTTGAGAAGGAGCAGATGAGGCATATCGCCGTGTAATGATGTCATCAGAGTGCCTTTATGTAACGTTTTAATGTAAAATAAAGCCTAGAGCTCTAGCCAGTTAGAGTAAGTACAGTGTTTGAGTCTGTTTAGCTGTGGAACATGAGTTATCTCTGAAAAACTGGTTTGTTCCTTCTGTACAAGGTAAACAGGAGCAGAGTGTGTCTCCATTGCTTATTTCCCAGTAACTCCCTGAATTCAGGGAGATCCCCAAAGAGCACAAAAGGGAGCTCCCCACTATGGAACCTTCTACCAGCCTCACAGTCCCCCAACCCCGCCCCCCCCAGCAACTACAATGAAGTGTTCTTATCATAGGGCTGCTTCCCAGTCACCTCCTTCCCTCTTCCTTTCTTAACAATTTAGGTCTCCAAGGTGAACTACTAAGAGGACACACTCTTCTCTTTCCCATCATGCCATGCTTCTCCCCTCACCCCTCATGGAGATGGGAAAAGGGCAGAAAAGGAGAGGGAGATTTGCTGCTGAGTGCATGACAATGCAAGGGGTAAAGGAATGAAAAAGTCAACAACTAGGACTCACCAGATCAAGATGGATACTTGTAACAAATAGAAAGCACACTCTAAAGAGTCTCCAGCATTATAATTATGAATGGGAGTAAGACACAAGGTGACCTAAACGGGGCCTGAAGCAATGAAAGAAGGCCATGCTGTCCCCAGCTAAGAACCGTACATTACCTTTGCTTCTGGAAAGAATAAAATTGGTTATGCATGTTCCTAATACTGCAGTGGAAGCAAAAAGGGTCCAAGGGCTTTATTTACATGGTTCATGTTTTCAACAAGAATGCAACTGTTTTTGAATGTAATTTGGTCTGTTTTCACCAGTTTAGTAGACTGTCTTCTAGGACTCTGGTTTGATCAAAGTTTTCTTCTCCAACTGTAAGAAAAAAAAAAGTACATAAAATAGACACACTTCTCTGTGGTTTAAAAGGTGAAAAGATAAGATGAAGAGAACTTCAAGAAATAAACATTTCGTTTTCTAAAGTATGTTAACTCCTGCACTTTGCTACTGAGAATCCAAACAAGTGTGCTTTGATTGATTTGGTTTAAAAATCTTCCTCCTCATGTCAAGACACATAGGGGAACTCACATTTCACATCTGACTCTCCGGAATGAATGAAGCTATAATGTGGTATGTTTGGTAGAAATCTGAAAAGGCCACGTCTTGCTCTAAGTGTGTCTCATCATATTTTACCTACCCACCATTAGAACCATTCAATTGCATCAAGGTACCGCCTCCATGTTTCCTGTTAACAGTGCATGTTACTTGGGAAAGATGACACGGGAACACTTTTGCACATATTCTCTTATTAGCTGAGCTAGACTAGGCCTGGGGAGGAAGTGAGACAAAAGGGAGGGACACTTGTTAGCTGGATGGTGTTGGAAAACTTTAGAGCATGAGGTATCACTTCCAGGGCAGAGGGGCTAAGGAGTCAGATGATAGCAGATTCCTGGGACTGTAACAATGGGTACAAGAGCTAAAACCCACCATAGGTAGGGAAAGGGAGTCGCCGGAGGAAAACGCCTCTCCTAACTTTCTCACAGACTATCCTCAGATAAAACCACATTCCTTCAGTTAGTTACAATATAATTTGAATGTCTGAGTTACATTTTAACCTGAATTGCTAGCACATTAGAATATGACAGGTGATGGGCTGCTCTTTAAAGGATAAAAAAACTCAATAAGAAGGACATCCTTGTACATTGGTCACTAAAATAAAAACTCACTATATAAAAGAAGAGCCTACCAAATAATACTTAGGGACTTTAGAATGAAAATATTAAAGGTGGCGAGTAATGAATATATCATATGGAAATTCAAAACTTTTCTATCAATTTAAACTAGTAAGATTCTGTTTCCTTATTTCATCGTCAGAAACAAGCTACTCTGGAAACTTTGATGATTAAAAAATTACATTTATTTTCTAAAAAAAGACTTGAAATTGGGACCTATAATCACACACTCTTCCCTAAAGTTTCTTTTTTTTTAATTTAAATTTTAGTTAACATATAGTGCAATATTGGTTTTGTGGAGCCTTCCCTAAAGTTGCTAATGAAAATCCTTCTTCTCCTCTTTAAAATTAGCTCCTCCCTTTCCATTCTAGCTCACCGTTCCTTTTTTCTTTTTTTTTTTTTTTCTGGCTCCACACATCTTCCCAGCAACCAAATCTAAAACTTCTCTTTCAATCTATCTTCGCCACTGCTCTCCTCCTACTGATTTCAACAATCAGTAAGTGTGCCAAATATCAAATTTAGAAAAGATCACCTTGGCTGTAGCATCCTCTACCCATTATCAGCTATTTCTCACCTTCTCATTGCAAGAGTTCTGAGAGCCATGCTGGCTAGTACTCGCTTTCTTCTTGTCCCAAATTCCCTCTCAACAAGGTTTCAGAAGGGGATGGCAGTAGCAAGTAGCATCCCTGAGCAGGAGCTGAGCGGAAACCTTGTGAACTGCTGTTCAATCACCCCTCGTAGCCAACATGATCTTCCCTTCCCATTGATTTCTGTTCTCTCACTAACCATTCTGCAACATGTGCTGCTTTAGTCTGGGTAGGCTGCTTTTCTGGTTCTCCTCTTACATTGCTGCTTTCTCTTTGAAATGTCCCTTCACTGATAGGACTTTCCTCCTTGTCCCTTCATCTCTAGGCATTGTCTAAGGCAAATCCTTTATTATCTGCCTTTCTCCTGCTATATCTGAGGCCTAGAAGAGATTTCCATTTTCGTGATTTCAGCCTTTATTACCAGGCTCTGAATGTCCTGTTGTTCCCAAGTCTGACCAATCATCAGAATCGTTTGGGGGAATTTCTCAAGGATACAGATTCTGAGGCCTCATTTGACTTTTACAGAATCAGAATCTCTGGGTCCGAGGCTGAGGAATCCGTATTTTGAGTAAGCTCTCCAGTTAACCCCGATGGAACCAGCCCATAGATGGATAGTTGAGAGCCACTGACTTCCACACTTTTACTCGCTGGACCATCCCTGTCATCTCAAACTGAATCTCAACTATACCTGCGGAAATGTTCATTCCTCATCCTTTCAAACTCTCACACACTCCACTTCAAGAATGTGCCCGACTCTGGATTCCCCTTTATCCCTTCAGTGAATAGCTACCACATGTTATTTATTCTTCCTTCTAGGGTCTGTCAGAGTAGAGCCTCCCCATCGATTCCCACTGACTGACTGCACCTCACTCCTCACTCCTGTGGTTCCCTGTCACGTTCCTTGGCTTCTCCTTCTTGCCCTCTTCCCCCCTGGACACAATGCATTTGAGAGCTGGCATGGCATAATGAAGAGAGCCGTAGAGTCACACGGACCAGAGTTAAAATCCTAACATCGCTTCTTACTAACGGAATGCCCTGAGGAAAGTAAATACACCTCACGAAGGTTCAGTATTCTGAGCTAGAAAGATTCACATTCATATCTGACACACAGCAGACCTTCCTATATTGTAGCTATTGTTACTCTCTGTGCCATGATCAGACCCATCCTCCTTCACCATGTCATTGCTCTGCTGCCAATCCAGAGGGCATCTTACTGATTCTCAGGCAAAGAGTAAATTACCTTCATTCTTCATCCCAGTTCCAGTAGGTAGCTGCTATGTAATAGCGGGCAAGCTACTTAGTCTTCCTGTGCTTCTATTTCCTCGCCTGGAGTGTGGATAACAATGTGCTTACCTCCCAGGGTCACTATGAGGGTTAAATGTATTATTGCATATCACACGCTGAGAACAACGCCTGGCCCCCTGCATTATAGTGAGCCCGCAACAACTATTAGCTCCAGGTAGTAGCAACAGTAGCAGGCAATCATCGTCCTAGCTCTGACATAACCACTCCTCCTGCGTTCTGCTATTCCACTGACTGCTCACCTCTCTCTCTTTTTTTTTTAAGATTTTATTTATTTATCTGAGAGAAAGAGAGTGCGTGGGCGCACACATGAGTTGGGGAAGGGGCAGAGGGAGAAGCAGACTCCCCCCCCCCCAGCAGGGAGCCCCACCCAGGGCTCGATCCCAGGACCCCAAGATCATGACCTGAGCCCAAGGCAGACACTTAACTGCCTGGGCCACCCAGGTGCCCCTCACCCTATCTCTTTGCTACAAAGGTCGTTCTCATTCCTGCTTCCCTTTAATCTTTCTTTTCTGCCTGCCACAGCAGCCGGCACCTAGCAGGCATAAGTGCATATTTGCTGAATTAAGTATTAATAATTCCCTCTACCCACCCACAGCAGCCCCGGCCTTGCTCTGAATTCAGAGGACCCCCCAATCCCACTCTCTTGCATTTGCTTCTCATCAGTATCTTTTTCACAAGAAAACCATAAGCTTGAAGCCAGAAAGTACCTTTTGCTCTCTTCTCCCTGCATGGCCTATCCAATACTAGGCACAGAGGATATACATGTCTTCTCCATTAGCATAAGTGTCAGAGCATTAGGCCAGCAGCAACCTGTGCTTTGACCACCAGACCACTTGCTGTATATTTTTAAAATATTTAAACATTTACATCATGTCACAATATGGCATCATTACAATTTTTGAGAGGGAAAATTCTAGGTCTATTTATTATGCTTTGATGACTTCTATTGTTAATAGTAATTAAAATTATGTACCTTGGTTTCAATTGGCTCTCATAACAATCCTGAACATGGGTATCATTATTCCATTTTACCAATAATGATACTAAGACTCAGGGTCATCCAGCTAGTAAAGAAGCAGAACCAGGATTTGAACCATGTCTGTTATATACTCCAAAGCACTGGCTTATCTATTACCAAGATGCCTCAGTTCAACTTGTGGTTTCAAATGCTACATGGACAGAGTGTCTGTATTTGAAAAGTACACCTAATCTTTGTATAGGAGAAGCTGTATAATGAAAATTACACAGGCTTAGAATCAGAACTGGCCTATATCTATTAGAATATACAATATATTATTGCTATATATGTGAATAAAAATATTTCATTTTCAGCAATTTCATTTGGTTCAGTCATTTGGTTCTAAGTGAAATAAGGTTACAATAGGCTCTGGATTATGAAATTAATATGAAATTCCCCAGGGTCATCAAGGAAATGTTTTTGTTCCTGGGGACTTGCTTTAATGAGAAATGTACTAGTGTTTGCATAATAAACATATCTGAGTTTCTGGAGCTGAGGGCAACTGTTAATTATACTTAAAGATCTGAATAAAGGCAACTTTGTTGTATTCAACACAGAATTGCAAACGTAATCAAAGCTTCCCTGTCCTGCAGCTGAAAGAGGTCACTATACTTGTACCTTCTTGTGGTTTCTGCAAGGAAGCCAAGAGCAGAGCTGCTGCCTCCAGAAGGGTTAGTAGTTGGGGATTTGGGCTGCGTCTTTCTGGAGAAACAAAAGTATATACAGATTCTATTAGCATTTAAATATTCTTATTCTGATATGCTATAAATAGAAAAACCTTTATGAAATAGATTTTTGATCCCTTAGCAAAGTCCCGCCCCCCTTACACAGAAGACTGATTTTTAGGAATTGAAACATGTTACACTTCCCGCGGATGTTACTTATTTTGGTTATATTGTATATTACAGGTATGAAAGAGAATTTAAACTATGTACTACAGAGAATTTCACGAAAGGAGGGTGGATTAAGGTAAAGAACCCTGAATAATTTCACCCTTCAGAGCTTAAAATGGAATGTCTGGGCAGGAACATTCAGATGTAATGGATATTGCTGGGAGCCTGGGCTACTTCCCCTCTCATTTCGTCCAAAGCTGTTTGAAATAATCTACATTCTTGGCCACGCGTAAGGCACTTAACAGTCCCTGGCCCTATTCTTAATGGCCCCTACCTATCAACAATTTCTGGTTTTAAACTGCTTTATAGCCCTTTCTAGTAATGTAATGGGGACGTACATTTGAAGTTTCCAGGTAAATCACTGCTTTAATAACAACAGAAACATTAAGAGGAAACCGTTTAAGTGTCTTGGCATAAACCGGGAGGTACATTTCAGTGGCAGTTGCATCGTTCTCGCTCCCCCTCCTTTACTCCTGGAGGGTGAACCCCCAGGCCTGGCCTGTCCCTGGATAACTCCCCCGGGACCTCTGCACAGAGCGCGGCCAGAGGGCGGTCCGAACAGCCGAGATCACGTTCGGTTTCGGGAGCCTCAGCGCCAGCTTCAGCCGCCCAGTAGTGCAAGGAGCCGCGGCTGCCAGCTTAAGCTCGGCCCTGGCTGGCTCTCTCTCAGGGCGGCCCCGGAGCTGCATCCCTCCCGGCGGGGAGCCGCTGTCGTGGGGCGCGGGGCAGAGCGCGCCCTGCCCGCTGGGTCCTGCTGTGAGTCGCCGCACCGGTCTCCCCTTCCTAGCTCACTCACCCGGCGGCGGCCGGTCGGAGAGGTCCTTCTTCCGGCTCTGGTCCGAGATGAAGCGACGCCCCTCTGCAAAGAAGAGACGCAGGGCTCAGCGCCCGCCGGGTGCTCAGCAAGCGCGGTTAACCTGTGCTCCGCTCCGCGAGTCCCCAGGCGGGAGGGGTGGGGCGGCGGCGGCCGGGGTCCGGGCTGGACTGCCAGTTTTCCCGCACTGGGCGTGCAACCTCCGGCTGGACCAAGCGTCCTGCCCGCGCACTGCCCGCGCCTAGCCGCGCCCTGCCGCGCGCCCTGTCCCCGCGCCTGCGGAGTCCTGCTCGCGCGCTGCCTGCACCTGCTGCACCCTGCCCGCGCCCTGCCCGCGCCCTGCCCGTGCCCTGCCCGTGCCCTGCCCGCTGCAGCGAATGGGTTTTGGAGCAGTGGTCCGGTTCAAGGGTCCTTGCGGTGTTTCCCGGGCTACTCTGGAGTCTTCCAGTACGGCAAGAGCCAGCAATGCTCCAGTTCAGAATGGAAAGGTTCTAATAATCTGAGAGTCTTTCTCTTCCATTGCCAACCCCCCCCGCCCCTTTTCTTTGACGGCGACCAGGCTGACCTCGATTATTTAAGGGAACACACTCGATATTATTCTTTCCCCACACATCTATCCCATAGATTCATGCACCCCGAAGGATCCTCCTTTATTGCTGTAGGAAGAGCAAAGTATTTGGAACATACGTGCACCCTTCAGATACAGCATAGATTGAGGAGTCCAGTTCCTTCGCTCAAAGAGACCCTACAACCCAGAGAGAAGAGAAAAGCAGTAAGACATTGTAGCCCAGTCCTATGTTAGAAAAAAGAAAGGAAGAGAGGGAGGGAGGGAGAAGAAAGAGAAGAAACAAAAGGAAGGAAGGTAGGAAGGAAGGGAAAGGAAGGAAAAGAAAGAAAATCCAGGAGCCCCAGTTTTTGCGTTTGATTACCTGTGGCGCACTGCTGGAATTTCCTAAGAAAGAAAACACTAGAAAAAGAGCCAAGGTTGTTGCCACCAGCCTTCTGAGTCCCTACAAGAAAAGACCAAAGAAAGTAATTTCTGTGCCTATAGGATCTTCTATTTCTGTAAGACCTGGACAATTTATGAACTTCTTAATTTTCGATGTGCTCTGTTTTAATAATACTCAGTATGTGGGAGAGGGGGGATTCCTGAGGCTACCTTCTGGTTAACCCAGGAGAGTTCTCTTTTAAAAAAATATTTAGAAATATGTTACTTTCATTACTTCACCCAAATGAGTGATTTTTTGTAACAAAATCAAATGATTCTGATATTTTAAGGCATATAAAATGCTTATTAAAGAATAGGTAAAATAGGTAAAAAGGAAGATATAGGTAAAATAGATTAAAAAATAGGTAAAAAGCTCTAAAGCTTTTTATAAACAGCTTAAAAGTCTCGAGTAAATAAAACTTTTACTTACCTTCATGTTCAGCTCCTTTTCAGAACCTGCGATAACTAACTTTACCTGTCAGTTTTCTAATCTTGTTCTGAGAGTGGGGCTTTTAAATCTCAGTGTCAAGAACCCCTCCTGATCTTCAGTAGAGTTAGGGAGTCCATAGGGACTTCTTGTCAGTATTCAAGATTGAGAGGATCTGACAATTTTTCCAGGGAGATTCATTTGCAGGAAGTAAAGAAATGATTGATGAGTGGACATCATTTATTTAGATACTGACCACATCAGCCAGAAGATATTCTGAATATATCAGCATTTATTTATTTATTTATTGCCTTTCCCACTAGTCTCACAAAGGATTTATTATTAGTAATAGAGAAAATGATTAACAAGCCCAGGCTGAATCAAAAGTAAACGAATAAAGTAAGCCAACTTGTCTTGGGTAGCTATCAAGCTCTCACTGATTACTAAACATGACACCTTTGGGTAGAAATAAAAAGGTTAGGGAATCTCAGTGGAATTCGACATCACTCCTTCACTTCTGTATCCATTTAATTATTTTACAAACATTTATTGAATGCCTACTGCGTATCAGATATTTCCTTCTAGTTCAAGGGACACAGCCATTCATTAAAAAGACACCGTCTCTGTTGTGATCAAGCTTATCTTCTAGTTAGGGGAGAAACTCTGTAAACTAGTCAAAAGGTAAATAAGGTAATTTTAAAATGTTTTAAATGCTTTATAAAATAAAAATAAGCAAGGTGATGTGATAAGTGGTGGGTTACTTTAGGGAAGGCAGCAATTGAGGGGGTTCTGGAAAGACCAGGTAGAGTTAGACATGAGATGAATCAGAGTGAGAATTAGTGTAACAGGCAGAAGAAAGAAAACCTAATCTTGGGATGGCAAAGAGCTTGGCTTGTTTGAGGAATAGGGAGACCAATGAGGCCAAGCTGAGTGGTCATGGGGTGATAAGGGAGAATACTTTGAAATGAGGTCAGAGGGGAAGAAATGGTTCATATGGAAACATGGTCATAAGCAAAAGATGATGATGGCTTAGACTTGGGTGGGACTTGCAGGGAATTGAGAGCTGTAAATGAATTTGGGATGCATGTTGGAAGTAGACAATTTAGAACATGTGGATAAATAGGATATGATTGTATAAGAAAAACAAATCAAGGATGAGTCTTGGGTTTCTGGCTTAAACACCGGGTATGATAAAGCCATTTACTGAAATTGGAGACTTTGTAAGGAGCCAGTTTAGAAAGGGGAATTCAATTTGAATATTAAAATTAAAATGTACGTTAAGGATCTAAGTTGAAGTGTGAAGTAGGCATTGGAAATGCAAAACTCTACAGAGCTCAGCAAAGAGGCCACCAGTCTACAGATCTTTTTCTAAAGGCAGAAATGGTCAAATTTAAGAATTGTAAGAATTTTAAGGCGGGAAAAGGGTTGGGATTGGACAAGAACACTTAGAGAGTGAATGGAGTTAAAGAAGAGAAGCAGGGACAGAGCTGTGAAAACAGACATGCAGAGATGAGCAGAGTGAGGACCAGCAAAGCAAGCTGAGGCGAAGTGATCAGAAAGAAAAGAGAAATTCCCGGAAACCAGGAGGCCGTGGAGGCCGACAGAATATCCAACGATGCTGAGAGGTCATGGTAGATGAACACCAGGGAGTGTGCCCTGGATTTGGAAATATGATGGTTTCTGAGCACATAAGCTAGATTGGAGTGGGTTGAAAGTGAATAGGATCTGAGGAAATAAAGACAAGTATGGACAGCATTTTTAAGTTAGCTTCACTACATTTCATTAAAAGGGGGAAAGGAAAAAAAATTTTTTTAAAGAGTAGATGCTTGAGTGTGGTGGAAGTGTGTTATTATTTTTTGGCCTTTCGGTAATATCTGAACCCTTTCATTTTTAGGGAATTCCTAACATTCCCTAAATTATGAATTATAGCATTATGAATCTTGATGGGAGGCAGAGCCTTCCTTCTATTGCAGAAGGTGAAAATGTCACTCATTTTCTCAGCCTCCCTATCAGGTAGGATGTGGGCATGTGACACAGGCTTCGCCAGTCAGACCCACTCGGATGGGAAATCTGGAGCTAGGATGGAGGAAAGTGGGAATCAGGAGAGACGTTTTCTGGTGCAGCAGCGGTTGTAGTAGGCTTGAGTTTGCGTGGCAACACTGCCTGGAGTGCTCATGTCAGATTCCAGGATGGGGACGTCCCACCACCTGCAGTGTCCTGCTCAAATCAGGTCTGTTGGTTTCTGCTGATGACAACTAACAAACCATTTGCAGAACACATAAGCTGATGGAGATGACCAGAGGAAGGAGACACTGATGCTGCTGAAGAGAAGGTAACTGCAAAAAGGAATGTGTAGAAGGCAAGAGGAAAAGGATACAAAGTATGTCAATATTCAGGTGAAACAGTTACATATATAGGCGGATACTGAACAGGGACCTGAGTACCCACCATAGGCTAAGGTACCGTAGATAAGAAAGATAATTCCTTTCCTCCAAAAGTTAGAGTAGTGCTCCTCAGGGATTAATATGTATATGAATCACCTGAGAGCCTTGTAAAGATGCAGATTCCGATTAGTACAGGTAGGGTGAGATCTGAAGTTCTGCATTTCTTTTCTTCTTTGTTTTTAAGATTTCATTTATTTGAGACAGCTAGAGCATGAGTGGGTGGGAGGGGCAGAAAGAGAGGGAGAAGCAGGCTCCCCACTGAGCAGGAAGCCTGACAGGAGGACTCATTCCCAGGACCCCGGGATCATGACCTGAGCCTAAGGTAGGCACTTAACCAACTGGGACACTGAAATTCTGCATTTCTAATAAACTCCCAGGTGACGCAGATGGATGTTACTCCCCTGATCCTAGAACAGTTTCAGGAGTAAAGCTTTAGAGGCTATAAGTGGTAAAAATGAAACTTTGGAGTCTGTGTGGCTGGGGGAATAGTTTGCCATAGAAATAGCAAGGAGTATGGGACGAGAACAGATAAATTTGATTCGGGATTGAAGTTTGAGGGGCTGATGATATCTGTCTGCAAATACTTGTGTAAGGAGTTTGGGATTTGGGCTCTTGATATTTAGACTTGCCAGCCTGTGAAGACATGAGGTTTGGTTAGTAAATGAGAATGGAATACAGAAAGTTGTCTGTAGGGAGAAAGTCGTGGAATATTTACTCCCTTTAAAGTATAAGTCAAGCAAGAAGGAGCCGAAACGTTACTGCAGTGTTCCCCACAATGTTAGAGGAAGGGAAAGAATAAAAACCAAGGACTAGTAGGTTAACACCAAAACTGGATAAAATCTTAATATTTCTTTAAATACCAGACTTCAGGGTTTTAGGATTTAATTTCAAGGGATTATAGCAACTTCCAAAAAAAAGGGCAATAAAAGAAATAACATTATACATGTGTTTGTTTCAAATGAACTCGTAAGTGAAACCCAATTGCTAGGTCACCTAACAAACAAGTAAAATGCCTATTTCCCTCTCCATGTCAAAACCACATAAAACATTTTAGAAAGAGGGACAGGAAAATGAATCACCAATAAAACCGTGTTTCGAATTTACAATTTTAAGGAAAAAAGTATGATGTGGTTTGTTTATAAAAGTTTAGCTGATGAATTCACAAGCAGATGCTTTACGTCAAAGCTGCCATTTTCAGTATAATACACACAAGTGAGGAGAACGGTTTTGACATATTATCAATATTGTAGTCTTATCAAAAGCAACACGCTAGAACGCGTTTGTCTAAAATGGCATTGCCTCCTAATACGATTTTATTAAATCACAACATTTTAGGACTTATACAAGCCCAACCTTAGAGATGGGCTAGGAAAAGTTATTTGATAAAAGCCCCTGACGGATAAAACCACTGAATTTTGTTCTGCTGACATTATGACCAGGCAATGGGCACTGGACAAATTAAGATAAACCTTTTTATAAAGGCATATTCAATGGAGCCCATTTTGCCTGTATCACTGATGTAATCTGAATTCTTCCAGTTGATGGATGGTGCCCAGGTCCACTCATACAATAATGGTCACTGTTTCAATTGTATTTTAACAAGGTTAGTGATTATTGTGTTCACATAGAAAATACTCCTATCTTGGGTAGTTACCTCGAAATATGGCTGTTATGATAATAAAAGATCCAAATTACTTCTTTGATGACTGAATAGAGGATTTTGGTTTAATATGAATGAGGTCATTATTCATTCTCCTACTTTGGCTTCATTCTATGCCAGGGCCCGTCTGCCCCATAGGCCAGCTGTCTCACAAACAGAAGTCACTTCCTCAAAGGGCTACCACTCAGATCCAGGGGCAGAGAAGGCCTGCTCTCCAAAATAAAACTCCCCACTCATTGGTCAGCGTCTACTGTCTTCCTTTCACTTAAGGCTTTGAACCTTGAGAATCTCTTTTCTGTAATCAAATAATACAAACAAGTGGAAAGTTCTATGAGAGGACAAGGATGACCCAGCTATTTTGCTAGTGGGTCAAAAAAGATATGACAGAGGCGAACTTCTGATTAGGTCTTGAGAGCTAGTAGAGGTTGTTGTGCCAGTCGTTGGATTTGGGGCATTCTACTACTGTGTCCTACCTCCTCCCACATGGGGTACAGGTAGCAGAAGGGGAGAGGTTGGAACCTTTCAGCACAGAGGACAAGCTTAGAAAGATATATGTTAAAAAGATTTAAGACTTCTGGTTTACCAGAAAATAGTCAAGACCTCCAGTTCAAGTATTGGATTCAACAAATACTTATTGGGTACTGTAAGTGACAGACATGGCCAGTGATTTTTAGCCTTACCAAAATTTATAATCAAAACACTGAAGTCGGTTTTCACAAATACTTATTGTATTATTCTTTTCATTATTATTATTATTAATTTTTTTATTATGTCGTTAGCCAATTCTTTTCATTTTGAGAAAAAAATATTTAAACATTTCTCCAGTATTTCTTATTTCTAAATTCACTGCCCACTTTTTAACCTGAATTCCATTTCTATTTACAATTATATATCTATATATTTTTTAAGATTTTATTTATTTATTTGACAGAGATAGAGACAGCCAGCGAGAGAGGGAACACAAGCAGGGGGAGTGGGAGAGGAAGAAGCAGGCTCATAGCGGAGGAGCCTGATGTGGGGCTCGATCCCATAACGCCGGGATCACGCCCTGAGCCGAAGGCAGACACTTAACCGCTGTGCCACCCAGGCGCCCCTATTTATGATTATATTTAAACAATTTGGAAATGGAAAATGTGATGACCATTTAAAAAAAAAAAAAAGAAAACTGCGTATAAGGCTAATTTAAAAAAATGAGGTGAGCTATTGTGCAATGCTAAACTAATTTTTAGAATTTCATTATAAAGATACATTTGACCACGGTTAAGGACTGAGTATGTATCTTCCCCAAATTCATATGTTGAAACCCTAACCACCAATATGAGGGGTATTTGGAGGTGGGGCTTTGGGGACGCAATCAGGTTTAGATGAGGTATTGAAGATGAACTCCCCACCCCCCACCCCATGATGGGATTGGTGTCCTTATAAAACGAAGAGACTGAAGCTCTCTCTGCCATATGAGGATGCAGCAAGAAGGCAGTTGTCTGCAAGCCACAAAGAGGGTCCTCACCAATAATTGAATCTACCCTCACCTTCTTTTTGGACTTCCCAGCATCCACAACTGTGAGAAATAAGTGTCTGTTTAAGCCGCCCAGCCTACAGAACTTGTTATAGCAGCCCGAGCTAAGACAACCACCAATTAATAGAAAAGTACCCTTTTATTGAGAGGTAAGACAAGTGTATTTACAATATTCAATTGTTAGATCATATAATCTGACTGTGAGACTTTTTAAAGCAGCAGTATTCCAGAAATTACAATTTATAAGGGGAAAAGAAAAACATTGCAAGTATGTTTCTGTTACAGAAAATTCATTTGAACAATGCCAGGTACACTTAAGGCTATGTAGTATTAGAACTTTTCCTCCATCGTTACAGCAATAATCAAAGTATTTTTGTCACAAAGACAGAAGGCTAATTTTGGAAAGGAAGAAACAATATAATGTACAGTGCTTTCTGTCAGAAGACTAATATGTTTAAAAATAGAGCCTCATCAGTGGTTCTGAGAAGAAATATACAATGCTGCCAAGTAGTCCCGAACTCACATTTGAAATTAACTGTGGACTCTGAAAACTGCTCCAGCCTCTCAATCTTACTAAGGACTGGGAGATTATCAAATCCTTTACACAACTTCTAATAACGCTTCTGAAGTAAGATTTTGAAAAAGAGATCTGTTACAGTGCAAAGAACATTTTGATAGAAATTCATGTCTACAAAGGAGTTAAATAATACAGATGTTCCTTACATTAACAGATACAGTTCTTGTTCTAAAAAGATAGAATTATCTAGCCACTGAAAATAATATGGATCAGTCAAAAATATGTATAAGAGTCCTACAGGGTAACTTGTATAAGTTGACCCCCAAAATATGTATATATTTGACACTCTCCAAATGAGGATATTACTTTTTTGAAGAACATTAGACACAACACTAGGTCTCTTATTATTCCATGAACTATTGAGGTAGGAGTCTCATTTTTGTCAACATCATCTAGTTTCACAGATTATGTCATAAGTCAAATGCCAGTACCAAAAGACAGTAATCCACAATACCGAACCATTAAACTATATACCAAGTCTTTCCTTCTTTAGACAAGCAAGGATGGAGTTCTCTGTGCATCAAGATTTAACTAAAAATAACATAAGCTGTGATATATTTTGTAGACATGTTTGTAAATAAAAATCACAAATTTCAGTTATGATTTTGTGCGTTAAAAAGCTCTGCAACTGTTAAAAAAAAGGTAAACAGTGCAATCATTAGTGGTAAAATAAATAGTACTATGGCTGTTGAAATGTGTTCTTACATCTACCAGAAAAGATGCCACCTCGGAAAACACTAATGAAGAAATGGCCACTATTTCTTCCTGCCAGTCAAGCATCAATGGTAGAAAAAAAAAAACACATTTTTTTAGTGTCATGTTAAGAAACTATAGCCCATTTAATTACAGTAAACTACCTTTAGCATGTGAATTCTGATATTTTCTCCATGAACTCAAGACGAAGAGTGATCTTATGAAGCATTCATCATGCATATTGATTTTTATGTTAGGAAAAAGCTAAAAAAAAAGGAAAACTCAGCTTTATATGAAAAGCCCTTGACATATATAAGTTTAACCTTGTTACATCTTGAAGTAAACGTTATCAAGTTATTTAATTTATGAAAAGCAAAATGATAAAATCACTACTCAAATAAAAAAAATAAAACAAAAAAGAAAGAAAAACTACACCATGACGGAAAAATCCATTTGGTTTGCATTGCTTGGTATCGTAAATAAGACTACTCAATGAAACACGGCATGTAACAGACTACTTCATGGTTTTTGTTAGATGCTTACATGTAACGAAGGACACAGATAATTAAGTCAGATTCTCAAGAAGTATGAGTAGTTCTGGAGTGTTTAGTTATAATGAATGACCCTTGCGTATTCTGACAGTGAATATCTAGTTCAGATTTTCATCTGGCTTTAAAATATTAAGAATCAGAAGAACCACAAATGTTTTATTTTAACCATATGTTTACAAAAAAAAAGTGATTCTTACATCAAAACTGGGTTTTCCTTGGTTTTAATACATTAAATGACATAATCCAATCTAACTCATGCATCACTTTCAGACACACAGTGCAACTGGAAATACTTTTGCCATTCCAGTGGATATTTCTAAAAAGCAAATGCCTACGGGTCCTCCTGTGCCTTCAAAATAAGAAGAAAAGAAACAGGCCCCACAGTTCTCCAAGGATGGCTGTGTTTCGCACATTGAGGATAAACAATAAAAATCGCCTTCAAGAGTTTCAATAAGTATTGTAACATAGATTCATCTCCTTTAGTTTGCTTGCTGACTTCTTAGATCACTTGATTAGAAGCCTGTTCTCATTGCCTCTTTGTTAACTGCTATTGGTACTTTGTAGACTATACGTTTTAAACTTCTGTAAAGAACATTACAAGCTATTTCATGTAATTTAATTTTGTGCTGAATATTCTTCAAAGGATTTTATAAATAATACAATATTTTAAATGAGTCTTCAATTCACTTGTTGTTATACCATATTGTTGCTTTCTCCAACTTTATCTACAAACTGCAAGGAGAAGAAAAACAGGTAATTAAGAGAAAGCCCATGGCATTATAAACACATTATATCAATATTTTAAACGTTGATTTAAAAACCCAGCTTTATAAGATTTGTGGAAATTTAAGGTGTGACTGACAATGGTTAATTCAGTACTACTCACCACAATCTCCTGACACGTAAATGTGTATAAAAAATTTTCTTTGCTAAGGTTGTTTTTGCATGACATGTTATGCATATGACTTTAAGGGTGCAACACGAGAAATGCAACACAATGAATAAAACAATTGGATAAAATGAAGTTAACACTGCTAGCTTAACAAAAAAATAAAAAAAATAAAAAGCTGAAATGTCAGCCATTCATGCATTAATGAACCCAATAAGATATTTCAACTGACCATTACTGAGGATCTCTTCAGGGCCTATGTAGTCTTTGAACAAACAGATTTAACTCCATTAAGTTCAATAATTAACAACAGCTATTGACTAAAAATACTTTAAATGTGTATTCTGGACTTCAGACTGAAAGTGGCAATGACATTAAAAATAGATGTAATGAGGCAAGCATAAATTTATAGTTACTGAATATAAATTTTAACACACGTTAATGTAAGTGGTTATTTACTTTGGCTACTCCACCCCAAATGTAAAGCAACTGGGCCTTCTTCAGCATTCCAGATGGTGATGCAAATATTGAAACAAAATAATTAGTGGAGATATTAAAAGTTATGTAACCCAGGTGGTCATAACACTACCAAAATCTAGCAATCATTTAACCCTTCCTTTCATTTCACTATTCACATTTTTACTGAACCATTTATTACAATGAAGTAATAATAATAGGAAACATAATTTACAGCATTGGGTGTCCATTTATGCAAATACTGAAGAATCCTTAAATTAAGGACGTGAATAATGATTACAACTGTGTAACTAGAAGTTTCGGTAAATTCAAAAGCCATTCTAAGTAAAAACAACATTAACTACAGTATGAGTTTGGAGATTAATGTAAATGAAATCTGGACATACCTCCTATAAGCCCACATCCCAACATTTTATATTATTATAAATAGGTGATTGGTGCGTCACTGCTTTGAAAGTTCCATAGATTCATTAGGATTTTAAGATAAACTTAGGTGGAGAGAAAGCACAACATTCCCTCTCTAAGGGGAACTTCAAATATTTAGAATTCTGACTGTAAAATTGACTTGAGGTTGGAAATGAGATTTTTGTCTTACAGCAAAACCCATTCTTCAGTGGGTAAGACATCCTTTAGCTCTCTGAGAAACCCATAAGTGCTATGGATCATCTCTCTAGAAACATCTACAAACGTCTGTAAACAACTTTAGGAAGTTGATGGCCCATCTTGGAAGAACAGATCTTATGAGATCATTCAAATTGTGGAGAGAGGTGGGAACAGAATTTTATCATCTGACTTCCAGTATAATTGTGCTTGATTTAATTGTCTTAACGCATGCTATTTGGCGATACAGTCTAAGAAAGAAAATATTTATTAGAAATAATGATGTCCTTTTTACCTAATGGCTTCTAAAATTAGAAATCATATAAAAGTTAATTGAAAAGTGCCTTGAACTCTCAAAGAGAAAGGTAGCATAGCATAACAATCAGAGTTAATTTAAAAAAAAAAATCAAGAATATTAAAAATGGATATAGTGAAACAAAATTTCAGGTTTTTTACAGTTAGCAATGATTATTTTCTCTGGTATTCATGATAACTATGATCTACAACCATGATGTAACAATTTATGTCATAATAAAAAACTTATCAATTAATCAAGTATCAATTACTTGTATTTCTAGAAGTAAAGAGCATCAAAGATGGTTTAAACATTTTATTTTTAATACATGATAACTTACTGATCTAATTCCAGGTAAATTCAAGAGAGATCCAAGGACTGGCACTCTTCTAATAAAGCCAATGACCACAGGAAAGAAACCCCTAGGAAGAAGGAGAAAAAGTATTCTCAGAACTTACAGATTTATTACAAAAATCAATTGCTAACCAAGTAAAAAGAAAGGATCCAGTTAAAATTCTGAATGTCTTAGAGACTTCAAATTTCAAATGTTACGTTCAGTGGTAATGTTTCTTACCTCTCCGGGATTTGATCTCATTCTTAATTATACTCCCATAGTGTTTTGCTTATACACCTGTAACACATTACTACTATATCCTGCTGGTATCTTTACAGTCTATTTCCGTATCAGAAATGAGAGATTCTCTACAGCAGATTTGACACTTAATTTAGTTTTATGTCTCCTGTGCATAATACAGTGTTTGGCAGATAGAAGACAAAGGATATACATTTCTTGAATAATTAAACCAACCTTATTTAAAGGTATTTTCTCACAGAAAATACTATTGTTTATTCACTTAGTAACTAGCATTTGTAAAATAGTGACTGTTCAAAATCTATCATAGCGTATTCAGTACAAAATTTTCTTTTTTTTCCTTTTTCTTTTCTTTTTTTTTTAAAGATTTTATTTATTTGACAGAGATAGAGACAGCCAGTGAGAGAGGGAACACAAGCAGGGGGAGTGGGAGAGGAAGAAGCAGGCTCATAGCGGAGGAGCCTGATGTGGGGCTCGATACCGTAACGCCGGGACCACGCCCTGAGCCGAAGGCAGACGCTTAACCGCTGTGCCACCCAGGCGCCCCTCAGTACAAAATTTTCTAATATGTGTATGTACTAAAAGAACTGTCATCAAGTGGCAGTAACTATGCAGTATCTATGGTTCTATGTATTAAAATGTTGTATGTATATACATATTACTGTTTAGTTGCTAAAAATAGTGAAGTGCCTTAAAATCCCAATAAAACCAATTTTATTGAGTTGAAAGTATAAGATAATGAACCTACTGGCAGTCACCTACATTTAATAAACATTTTTATAGTTGACTGAATTATCTAATAAGAGATTCAATAAAAGATTCAATGCAAACAAAAATCCATTTGAGAAAATTATGATCTTTGTACTCATGCTGATGCAAATATCTGGGTTTTTGTAATAATTACTTATTTGACATACTGGTATATTGAAAGAGAAAAAGTAAAATAAAATAATTGCCTTACCTGAACAAGAGAAAGAATCCATAAATTTCAAAGATCATGCCTATCAAAGGCCAACCAATAAGGACTACAAATACTCCACCCAGGAAAAATCCTGTAGCTTTCATTTTATGTTTTTGGAAGAAGAATCTGAATGTTCTTTCTAAACCAATGACAAAAGCCAAGCCGGCCACAAATAAAACCTAGAAGAGAAAGAAAATGTGAGATAGAAGAAGTAGTTAAACACACTGTATAAATTTGAAAAGCAAGGTCAAAGCTAAATATAATAAAAAGCAGCACATCTGGCTCTTTGTAGGGGCAACTGGCTGGAGGAAACTATGATGCATGCCAAAAGGCAGAATCAAGGAGTGGGCTAAGCATGCGAAAGCTGGAGTTGGATTCCACGCTTCTCATCCTCTTCTTTCTTGATTAAATGGAGAAAAAGAGAACCAACGAAAGATGAGATGTTACTAATGGGCATGTGCATATGCAGTGGTCCTCCCAGGTAAGCGAGATGGAGAGGGCTTTAGTTAAGCAGAGGAGTGACTGGGCAAAAGAGGAAGGCTGCCCATAAACATGTCACCCGGAAGTACTCCTGGTTGTGCACACTTCGCCACGGGCTACAGGAGTTCCTATGGGTGGGAGGAATACTGACATGGCCAAGCAATAGAAGAAACCACACAAAGCCAGGAAGAGGATTCTAGTCTTACTAATCCCAGAATATCTGGTGGCAGCAGAAATAAAAATAAAGCCGTATGTTCTCAAATATACATATATTTTGTATGTTTTCAGATAGTGAGCAAGAAATGGTCATCTATTAAAAGCTTGCTTTTCCCCCAGGTTTTAGTTCCAATACTTGCCTTTCTTCATAACTCTCTTTAATGAAAGATTTTTCACACAAGTATTGATTGAGCCTAATGGTTAAGCTTCATATTCTCAGACAGCAATGCTATTTATATTAATTAAAATACCAATTTTGAATAGTTTTGTTAACCTTTATATTTTCTAATTTCCAATTAAAAGCCTATGGTTGTACAGACTTCAAAGATATTTAGTATTATTCAGTAACTTTGTTATCTTCTTAAAGGGTTATGATTTATTTCTAGAACTCTTGCACAACCTTCACACATGGACAACAAAGTACACATTCCAAATAAACAATTCACGCACCTTTCTCAGCAAGTCGACTGCTAATATACAGATGTATTAAGAGGTTTAAATGGTTTTTAAAAATCTGTTTATCTTATGCTACTGAACCAAATGTTTCAAGTCACATGTTTTAAGTCAAACATATTAACAAATTTAACAAGACATGGGGTCTACCAAGTCATCTATTTTGAACTCCTATCTAAAGGTAGCCTTGATTCAATCTATTGTATATTACATATCAAACACTCAACAGAGTAGTCATTCAAAAACCTCTTTAAGTGTTTACCTTTTATTTAAACAGACTTTTTTTTTTTTTTTAAAGATTTTATTTATATGACAGAGAGAGAGCACAAGCAGGGGGAGGAGCAGGCAGAGTGAGAGGGAGTAGCACGTTCTATCCCAGGAACCTGAGATCTTGACCTGAGCAGAAGGCAGGTGCTTAATAGACTGAGCCACCCAAACGCCCTAAACAGGTTTTATTTCTGATATAAACAGAGAAGATAATAGGAATCTTTACATGAGTAACAATGAATTATCTCCCCCCAAATTTAATAGCAGGCAATAATTCATTTGTAATTAAAGTTACCTTATGAATTTAGTTAAAATATATGTTGAAAAACTCACATTTCCAATAGCCAGTAGTGCTTTGTCAAAAAAAAGAATCATTCCAAAGAACAGGAAAAACACTCCAAATCCTGTTAATCCCATTCCAATTTCTGCAATAAAAGTTATATAGTTAAGGATAGAGAAAAATAAAAGTTACATTAAGATCCTGATAAGCTAAGTAAGAAAATTTTTCAGTTTTTCTTTTGGCTGATATAAGAAAATAGGTCCCCAACATTGCAGGTTAACTTTATGACATTCGTTAAGATCCATAATAGATTAAACTAACATCAGCAAATAACTTCAAAATTTAAAATCTAAATGGAAATCTCTAACCCTTATATGAGAGATAGCACTTCTCATAAACATACACATGATAGAGAAAGATAATCAGGATTCTAAATATTTGATTATATATTTTTTGCCTCCCAAGAACCCTTCTGGCATCAGACATAAATATATGGGTTTTCTTTTACTATTTATCTCCTTTCATATTCTAGGACTATTATTTATACGCACAATATTTACAGTTACTTCCTTCACCTCTTAAATTCATTCCTTAACCCAGTGCAAATACTACCATAGGTCAGCACAATATACTTCACTCCGTGATACACTGCTTCTCACAAGGGCAATATCTGGAGAATCACATCATTGACTCTTCAAAAGTTAATTTTCAGGAGGTCAGGCACCACTTTTAACTTCTTGATGATACAGATTTATCTTCTATAATTTATCTAAACCATGAATCCATTCACACACTTAGTGTATAAGGCTTAGTATCAGCTCTCCAAAAGTTTCAAAGAACAGTTTTACTTAATATTAATATGCTGGGGTTTTACTCTTTTCATTCAAAAACAAAGGACTGTTGATCAACTCCTAAATGCCAGCATCTCTTCTAGGTACTGAGTGCATGGTGAACAAAGTGTAAGCATTGAAGTTTAAGTTCATCCTTACATAAAACTAACAATTTCATTAC
Organism: Ursus americanus; assembly: GCF_024610735.1. Classification (NCBI taxonomy): domain Eukaryota; kingdom Metazoa; phylum Chordata; class Mammalia; order Carnivora; family Ursidae; genus Ursus; species Ursus americanus. The sequence continues at coordinate 21,183,215 of NC_142151.1, read as the reverse complement.
CTTTATGTTCTCTTGGTCTTATCTTTTTACTTTGAGGATTCTTAATTTTCTAAGATTACAGTTGTCCTTTTCTGGTAATGCTAAAAGCATAAGCCACTAAGTCACCTCTTTGATCATTTTAGTTTTGCTTTCAGGAAATACTTACCAATCCTTATTTTACCCAGACATATACTATCTGCATGAAATAATGAAACAGAGCAGAAACCACCATATTTTTGGAAACCCAATTTTAAATACACTATTAATGATTTCTGATCTGTTACTTAACTTTTTGGCCTTGGCTCCAAAAAGCCAAAGTCTAGGTCACAGCTACTTAAAAAAATTTTTGAGCCTTGTAAAACGTTCTGATGAATTGAAAACTTCTTTCATATATTTTTCTACACCCCCCCACCTCCTCAATTTACAGTCAACTACTGTCTTTCATTCCAACTACCTTTTTTTCCCCAAAGACAGTCTAAAAGAATTCAGGTACTGGTATATAAATATACTGATAAGTGTATTCCACAGACACAGAATCCTATGAAAATGAGAGGCTAATGCTTTCATGCTTAAATCCGTTAAGAAAATTGACCAAAATAACTGTTTAGCCGTCAGACATAATCTCCTAGAAGAAAATATGGGCAAAACGAGCAAAATTCCATTGTATGACTGTTTAGTAGTTAGGATTTAGTCACTGGCAGTGAGTGATTTGAATAGGACTAATTTCTACCTTTTCATAAATTATCCTAATGATTACATAAAAATTTTGAGACTTTTTTTCAAGATTTTATTTATTGGAGGAGGGAGGCAGTGTAGGTAGGAGGAGGGGCAGAGGCAGAGGGAGAGGCAAAGAATCCGAAGCAGGCTCTGAGCTGAGTGGGGAGCCCGATGTAGGGCTCGATCTCATGACCCTGAGATCATGACCTGAGCCGAAATCAAGAGTTGGATGCTTAAGGGACTGGGCCACCCAGGTGTCCCCCAAATTTTGAGATGTTTGTTCATCAGAAAGGAAATTATATGGAAGCACACCTACTATGTACTGAGAATTTGCCATTATGGGGTGCTTTACATACCTTAAATAACTTAGTTCTTCCCATACTACTCCCAGGTAGGTGTGATTACATCGTTTTAGAGATGGAGGAAATTGAGGTTTAAAGAAACAACTTTGTTTGCCTAGAGTCACACTTCTGGTTAAGCATTTGAACTTAGTACCTGTGCTTAACTATTATATCATACTGCTTCCTACAGGATTTTTTTTCCCCCAGGTTAAATATGTTTGATTAAATGAAACTCATGGGGCACTGGAGCATTCTGAACTTCTGGGGGGAAGCATCTTTAGGTGACTCAAGTTTAATAGGATTAGTTTGTTATCTAACAACTAAGTAGGTGTTAGTAGAAGTATTAAAAATTGACTGCAGTGAAAAAAGACGGTATCTGGATATGGTTTCACATTCACTGAAATGTTTATACAAATATGTTGTAATTCCTTTAACAAACTGTGAGGTGAAAAGTAGCACCAGCCCCATATTTCAGACTTGGAGATTTGTAACTTATCCTTGCTCACAGAATCAGCAAATGTATGTGTGTGTGGGAGGGGGGGCGCACAGGCTGTTGGGCAGGAAGAGTGGTGGTTGTGGGGAGTCAGGCTAGAATTCAAACTCAGTTTTTGGACTCCGCAGCTTACAAATGTAAAATGGGCACCAAAACACTTGTACTGTTTCATCCAGTGTAAGCCCAGGAGGAGACAGTTGCCTGTAACATATCTGCCAGAACTGGCACTGGGATGATGTTGCCAAGTATTTCTCGGTCTAAATGGGCCAGAAGTCTCCCACTGGCCTCACTGTGCCCTTTCTCATCTCCCGAATGCCCATCTTTCCTGTGCCTATGCATTCATAAGCCCTCTGGTTAAGAAAGCCCTAAACAGAGCTGCCTGCTCACCACCAGAATCATACCCAGTAAAATAAATTTATCTTTCTCTGATGCAACTATCAAACCTGCATTCCTCTTGCATACATATGTGAGTTTTTTTTCTTTTAAAGAACAATCTGATAAAAGCAGTTTAATAAAATTTGTCTAAAATGAAAAAAACTTTTTGTGGAAATTTTACAAGGAAAGATGCTTAATCCAATAGCAATCACTGTTAGCATTTTGATATCTTGTTGAAAATTTTAATATTAGCTTTCTCTTTCCTACTATGCATTTTAAAAAATAGAAAATTTCATAATAAAGAATTCAACTGAATATCAACCAAGTTGAACAACTCAACTGAACATTATGGTAGAATTTCAGGCAACGTGACATAATGAAGTAAAGATCTAGAGCATGGGAACTACCCAACTCTGTACCCCTCAATAAATCTTGTGTTTTTATAGAGAACAGGTGGGGCCAGTGCTATTATAGAACCCCTTAAAACAATCATGAATTGCTTTTTATTCTGTTCAGTGCTTGGTCACCCTCTCCCAGAATCAGAATCCCAGAATAATCTTGGCAAATCACTTGAATGATGGCCAATTTCTGCAGTTAAACACACACACACACACACACACACACACACACACACACAACACACACACACACACACCATTTGAAATCCAAAGAACTTTTGGTTCACTAACAATTTTGTATTTCAATCCACTGTCCTACCAAAAACAAATGGCAAATGAGCAACGAAGAATATAATTTCATCTTCTTCATCAATTTAATGAAGGAGAATGCTCCCTGTTCTGCCCATATTCTAACCCAATCTCCTTGTTCAAGATTGTGGAAGAATGTAAATCAGGCACCTGTCCCTATAAGAAGTCTTCAATAGAAGAAAATCTCTATGCAGAGGATTTATAGTTCATACTTTTTTTTTTTAAATGATTTTTTATTATATTATGTTAGTCACCATACAGTACATCCCCGGTTTCCGATGTAAGGCTCGATGATTCATTAGTTGTGTATAACACCCAGTGCACCATGCAATACGTGCCCTCCTTACTACCCATCACCGGTCTATCCCATTCCCCCACCCACCTCACCTCTGAAGTCCTCAGTTTGTTTCTCATAGTTCATACTTTTAATCTATGTAATAATCAGACTCAGAAAGGAGAAGTAATAATACTTCACAGTTAGAAAAGCTGCATAGAGATAAGCACTTTCTCTAATTAGTAGGATTAGAAATAAATTTTAGCAATTTAGGTATACAATTCTAATTTTCTTAGACAACCTAATTTTAAGTTTGGGTTTCAATCAAGAGGAACAGAACACTACACCACAACACCACAAAGGCAGCAACTCTAAATATCCTACACAATCTCTCTCTCAAAAAAAAAAAATCAATGCATAATTCTATGATAAATATCTACTGCTGTATCTACTCTTGCTATGAAAGAACCACATCATTCTAAGACAGATCTCAAGTAAAGTTTATAACCAGTTTTCTTAGATGCTAGTAGGATATAGTGAACACAAAGGTTTCTGAGCCAGCAGACCCGAGATCGAGCCTTCTTTCTGTCACTTTCCTTATGACCACACACTGAATTTCTTTTGAGCCTCTTTTAATTTATAAAAGAGATATACTTCTCCCTGCCTTATAGGGCTCTTATAAAAATTCAGTGTAATGATTTATATGAAAGCACTTGGTAAAATGAAAGAAGGTGCCTTTATACAATTGCTAGTTTCTGTTATAACAGTAAAAAAAAAAAAAAAAAGGACTTTATGTGTCTTCTGATCAGAACAGGCCAACAGAACAAAACGGGCACTCTTCCTGGGCCAGTGCAGGTGGCTCCAAGGTGCAGACACATCCAACCACAGGAAGGAGAAGAGCCTGACTGGGGTGAAGGTGTATACAGGAGACCTTGTAAGTTCTCTGAAGTTCAAGTCAACCATGACTTCAACCCAAACCTTAAGACTCCACTTTAAAGTAGGGCATTTAAAATGAAATTCTATTTTTAATGGACAGTTTAGTTCTTAAAATCTTGAAAATCAAAATAAGTTAAGCAGAATAAGAAATGATCATAACGGATAAAGCAAAGTGACACAAAAAGACTATCATGACCACTAAAAGATAGGACCTACACGGTTGGGCAGACAAGTAAATACTAAAATGATTAAGGCTGACAAAAAGGTGGAGAAGTAGTAGTGTTTAAAATGAAAGAAAAGGAAACAGCAATGTTAACTTTAAGACACAAGCTAGGCCTTGGAGAACTCTGTGGTAGGCAGAAAGAGATGCTAAAATAATAAAACAAGTCACAAAGCACAATATACAACATTAAGGAAAGAAATCGTTTAACTGAACACAAGGTGGCTTTTTACTACTATGGAAACATTAGGTGGTAGAAAAGTGAAATCATTTCAAGGAATCTTTGGAAGGTCGTTTCCAGAGGTGCCAAAAGGCGAAATACTCAAGATATTTAAGTGTAAGCATATTTTAAAAAAACAAAAACACAACCAAAACCTGTAATAGATGACACTTAAAATACCGCCTCCCGAACAACCGGCCAGTAACTTGTAGACGACCCCAAGTTTGTCGTGTGCACCAACATCCCCACGGGCACCGCGCATCAAACTTTCTCTTGTGGCCATCTGCAGGAACAAAGCGCCCATCTCACTGGGAGTGAGAGCAGTGAGACCCTGGTGCAAGACAGACACTCAGCAAAGACTTCCCCCTCCCCAGATCGGGCGTCTCCCCAGATCCCACTGACCCTCCTCCCAAGCCGGGTCTGCCACTGCAAATCCAGCTCCCGCCCCCTCAAGGCAGCTCTTCTGGTCCCGCATCCCTAGCTCCGTCCCGCAGGCCGCCGCCCCCAACGCCGAGCTTCATTCATTGACCCGGACAGAGGGGCGGGCGGGCAGGCGAAGACGAGCTCGAGCAACGGGTGTGCGAGGATCCAGGCGGGGATTCCGGGAGAGTACTTACTCTGGGTGTCTGTTAAGGAGATCATCGCTGCAGTAGTGAGGGCAGCGGCTACAGCACCTCGGGGCGCCCAGGGCGTGAAGCAAAGTCGGGAGAAAAGAAGCCGGGAAACAGCCCAGGGGAGATCCGCCACGTCTTCCGGAAACACGCAGCCACACCGACCCCAGCTTCAGACCGCTTCCCATTGGCTAAGCCCGCACCCAATATCAACCAGTAACCCATAGTCTTGTTCGATGACGCACGTAGTGGCCACACCCCTTCACCAATTAGAGAAGTGTGTTACTTGCAATTGGTTGAGGAGACCTAACCGGAAGGGCGGATGCTCGCAGCTGAAGAAAAAGGAAAGACTGGTGGCGGGAAGTTTTCATTGGAGAGCGCCTGAAAACTGTAAGTAGTGCTCCTGAGGGCCAGCACTTTGAGGTCGGAGAGCGAGGCAGCTGGGCTGGGGTGGGGTGAAGGGGTTCTTTAACCCCTTGGAGAGAGGTTCTGGGGTACATCTGCTTTGAAAGGGCTAATTTTTTCTTTTCCTTCCTGAGGGTGAGGCCGGTCTATCGCGGATCACTTCCGTTCACCAATATATTGGCAGGAGAGAAACGGACGTTAATGCTCGCCCATCTCTGATGGAACTTGGTCCTTTAGGGGCACGTCGGACTGCCTACCCCTCTCTTTTTATCTCCAGCCTTTTCCATGCAGGAAGCTTTGGTTACCAAAGTCTGTATATAGGCATCCACCGTCGGAGGACGCATAAGCGTAGTGGAGGGTATTATTAAATTGCTATTGTTTTCTAAACGCAGGTGGCAGGGAGAGGGGGTTGTGTGTCTGATTTAGCCTGTGGTACCTCAGAGGTGTTTACTCCAGTATCAATGACTGGCTGTGACCCCGTGAAATATTTATTGTGGGTGCTGTCAAAAGTTCAGAAATAGCAGAAGGAAAATCAAAGAATCACTGAAGTCGTAATTTAAAAGTAAAAGTTTATTGTGCACCCACCAAAGAGACAACAGTGGAACCAGGAGCATTAAAGCCAAAACGGGAATGAGGCTCTTGGGTATATTTTTACAAAGCGACTTATGTAGTAAGAAGTCAGTGATTATTTTTTCTTCACAGTAATTAGAATATTAACATTTTCTTAAGTGACAGGGAATTGGTTAGTGGTTACTTCATATCAACCTTGGGAAACAGTTTGTTTTGCTTATGATTTCTGGAGGCATAAACAGGAAATTATCTGGGTCAAGTTAGTCTCACAAAATAAGCTCAGTTGAGCTTTGTTTGACTAAACTGGTTTTGTCTGCTCAGGGAGTTTTCAAGACTGGTTTGCTTTTTATTTTAACGATTATCCCCTTTTGGTTATTCTGATCAACCAGTATAGTATTATTTTCAGTTTCCTCTGTTGATGTACCCAGGCTGAAGAATCACATTTTTGCTGTTGCCATTAGTTGAGTCATCAGGCTCAAGCCCTGTAGTCACCATCTTCATCATTTATGTGATTATTGTTGATTTCATCCAGTTGTCTGATCCTCATGGATGCCATTTGGCCTGTGAGTGGCTGCTGACAGGTCTTTAAAAACCTTGAGAGTATGCAGCACATTAGAGAGGTAAATATGATTTAAGGAGAACAATAACCAAGGATTGAAAAATTTCCAGAGGAGATTCCCAGGTGCCAACATTTAACCAACTAAATAAATCAACTGGGTTTCAATTTTTTAAAAGGTATTTACATAGGCATAACATGTTGTATTAACAATCACATCTTCGTGATGACTTAGGCCTGGATGAAGGTGAGGATGTTTTGTTTTAGGAGACAGAGTAGCAGGTGAATTTCCGTCTAAATTCGGCCTCTATATGGTGTGAGATGTATGGACAGTCACATAATTTAATGAGAGATATTTCTATGGAAACAAAAGAAAAAGATTAATATTCAAGAAAATTATAAATTCAGTGTCTTGAGTTTGGAGAGAAGCCAATAGAGAAAATTTCTAGATGTTGGGCTCGAATTATCTTTAGATGGAGTGAGGGCAAGAGTGACAATCTGACAGATTTTCCTGGTTTGCAGTTTGAATATCTCTGCTGATCTTGCTGAGCACGGGCAGATTGTCCTCACATGAGCTCTTTTGGTGGTTTCTCTGAAGTTTATATCCAGTTGTCCAGCTTTAGCTTGCATGGCTTTGTGAAAAGGGCCGTTTGGTTTTCATAGTGATTCCAAGTCAGAAGAGTGGGAGGAAATTGAAAATGTTGGTTTGGAGAGTTCTAGCCAAATGTTGGAGGAAACTAGAATTCAGGATCCAGTCCAGTTTATAAGTGGAAAATAAAACCTTAAGGACAGTTAACAGCAATAGAATCTGATATCCACAAAGGTGTATTACTGAAACAGTTTTTCTCTATAATCATCCCATTTCTATCAAGATAACTACAGTTAGACTAATTTATTTGCAGATTGAGACTAGTTTCAATAAATTTGGCCTGATTATTTACATAAGTGCAGCAAAAATAGTGATCATATAGGCTCTTTTAAATCTGCTTTGCTGGAACTTTTCATAAAGAATCTTAAAAAGAAAAAAAAGAATCTTAGATTGAACTTTTCAAGGCTCTTTGGGCTAAGCAGCCATGCTAAGAACTTATCCTATTGTGTCCTATTACAAGGAGATCAGATTGAGCTTATATAAATACATATATTATCATGAAATATATATATAGAATAGAAATATATATAGAATATAGAATAGAAAGATAATATAAGAATATTTAATAAGAGTTTCTAAATTCTGGCAGGATCAGGTAGGGAGAATAAGATAAATGTTTCAACTGTTGATTGCAAAAGTAGGTTTACTGAATCGTAAGCTATAGATAGCTTAAAAGAGAAGAGAAAACGAGCCTTTATATCTGGAAAACAAAACACTGAACAACCATCAGTGTTTTAAGTGAAGTCATAAAAAATTATAATTATCTTCATTGAGTTTTCTGTAATTCTTGTTCTGCTTCATCTTGGGTTAATAACTTTATGAATTAGTTTTCCACTAGAGTTTTAGAAATTCTTACCGAGTTCAGTGTTATGATCTTAAAGTTAACAGAAACCTCTACTTGTCAGAGTCTTTTCCATGAATCTCTTTGGAGATGAAGCACTTTTGTAGGAATAGTTTTGCAAAAACTTAAATCCATGAGTCTTAGCAAGACCACACATAAAATTCCTTTCTCAATTCCTTTTCCATAAGCCTTCTACAATTTTCTTTAAAAATTTTATTTATTTATTTATTTATTTATTTATTTATTTATTTATTTGAGAGACAAAGAGAGAGCATGAGCAGGAGGGAGGGGCAGAGGGAGGAGAAGCAGACTCCCCACTAGTCCTATGCGGTACTGGATCCCAGAACCCTGGGATCACGACCTGAGCCAAAGGCAGACGCTCAACCGACTGAGCCACCCAGGCGCCCTCTACAATTTTTTATATCCATACAGTTTTTATTTCATCTTTTTCCTTTTCTCATTCTGGAATTATCATTTTACTTTCGGACAAAATTACTTTCCCTTTTCCCTTACCAAAACAACAACAAAACCCGTATTCTTCATATATTGTCCAAAAAACGTGTTCTATTTTCTTTAACTGCTTTTAGTGTACTGTTGTTTTCATTTGTCCTTTTTATTTCTAGTAGCTTTAATTACATATATTAGTTAGAATTCTTATACATTTTAGTTCCTAGTAAAAACCAAGAAGTAAGCAATTGTGGACTGGCAAATTTATAAATACACAGTTATAAAAACTTTTTAGAGACATACATTTTTTTATAGTATAGTTTTTAATGTGGCAAAGGACATAGTTCCTTTTGTCTCTCTGTAAAAACTTAAAAAGCCAAAAGTTGGTGTGGTTCTGATGAATCCTAGGCTACTAAAGCCTGAGTGACTCTTTCAAGGCTGTATGAGCAAGCCAGGGTAGGGTAAAAATGTTGGCAGGTGCCAATAGAATATAGTGATTTCTGATAAATGAAAGGATAGTTGCCATAGCTTGACTTTATTCAGAAAGTTTTGCTAGAAGATGAAGAACTAGATTTAGGTTACCTTGTAGCAGGTGATGCAAATGGAAGTAGAAATCAAACATAAATAAGAACCTTGCATAGTAGTACCAGGGAGGTGCTTAGTAAAAACCATTCATTCTAATGGTTCATTTGAGTTCTCAGGTAGATTTGAGTCAGTGTAGTAGTACTGATAGATAACCATGACAGGAACCAATTCAGAGAGTAAACTTAAATGGATTTAAATGGCATTTCCAAAACACTGATTTGCTGAGGTCAATTTTAGTTGGCACCCAGACGTGATAAAAAGTATATTGAATCATATAGCAATAATTATTTCCTTTTTAACTTTCTTTTAATCCTTATTAGCTTCAGGGAAAAATTATTAGTTGAGGTTGCATGTCTTTAGTAATTCTCTTGTACCTGCTAATGATTAATTTTAACAAAAAGAACAATCCCCAGGCTCCAAACTCCAACAGGCAAAAATATCATTGGTTTATGTTTATTACAATTATAGGTGTGGTTATGTTTTACTTCTAGCAAGTGACAGGTTTTTCCTTTTCCCATTTTTGGTAGTAATGTATAGTTTTATTTCAGTATAAGTTTAAATAAAGTTAGTTTCCTTAAATAAAATATTAGTAATACTACAGTACTGTACAGAAGAAAAGCCCAAAGTAGGTAAACTTATGTTTAGTTTTTAATGATTCAGTATATTATCTTATTTGGAAATGATTTAGTATTCAATGAATATTCATTATTTAGTTTAACTTGGTACAAACTTTTATTTACATTTATTTAAATTATTTGTTTTTAACAATTATGCTTGGACTTGACATTAAACCGCTAACCATAATCCTAAATTATTTTTCTTGTTGACAGATTTTGAAGACATGCTTGCTTTTATTAAGCCAACAAACTTAAACTAGGTTTTACTTTTCAAAGGTTATGTTAGGTCATGTGAACTTGAAAAACATTTGGGTTAGTTTTTATGTTTCTGAGGGTTTCAAGAATACTTACTTTATAAGTGCTTATTTTTCTTTAAGCCAATTAAATAGAGCTCCTTACACATTAGTTGTGGCAATACCATCTAGAATTAGAAAAATATCACACATCTATAATGTACATACATAGACTTATATAAACATACAGATAGATGCAAACAGATCTCATAGCTTTTGTTTAAAAAAATTTGGTCATGAGCTGATAGCCATAATAATGCAAAACTCACTTGTATATAAAAAAACAGTTGGATCCAAATTGTGTTTCTGGCAGATGGACTAAGTTGAGGTTACTGCTTGTATAGCAAAGTGTTGTTTTTTCAGTAAAGTTTTTTTTGTTTGCGTGATGTAAGGATCTTTCATTTTATTTTTTAGTTTTTGTTTTTTTAAAGATTTTATTTATTTGACAGAGAGAGAGAGCACAAACAGGGGGAGCAGCAGAGGGAGAGGGAGAAGCAGGCTCTCTGCTGAGCAGGGACCTGGATACGGGACTCAGTCGCAGGACCCTGGAATCACGACCTGAGCCGAGGGCAGACGCTTAACCGACTGAGCCACCTAGGCGCCCCTGTAAGGGTCTTTTAAAGCTATTTTTGCCGTCATTTTGTCTTTTAGAAGCTTCTGCTTATCAATCAAAGGATACATTCCATTGTCACTGAGAGGTTTGAAATCCTCTCTTGTTAAAGGCATAGCTCAAGATCTGCTTCTCTAAGTTAAAGTTGCCCTACAGTGGCCACTACAGTTCCACAAGTGCACCCATTTTCCAAAAAGGCACAAAATCCTGGTCCATAGACCAGGTGGAACCCATCTTTGCCTTTAGATTCCCTAAGAGTTAACTATGAGGGACCCTGTTTTCCAAAAGCTGTTCTAAAACACAGGGAACCAACCATGTGTTTCCCTGCCCTCTTCCCTTTGGAACAGAATAGGATGATTTACCAAGAAGCTTCAACAAATAAAATTTGGGCATGCAGGGGCATCTGGGTGGCTCAGTTGCTGAAGCCTCTGCCTGCGGCTCAGGTCATGATCCCCGGGTCTTGGGATTGAGTCCCTCATTGGGCTCCTTGCTCAGTGGGGAGCCTGCTTCTCCCTCTGCCTGCTGCTCTCCCTGCTTGTGCTTGCGCTCTCTCTTTCTCTCTCTCTGACAAATAAATAAATAAAATCTTTTAAAAAAATGTAGGTATACAAATTAAAATCAGCTCAAAATGGAGAGAACAGAGCTCAGATATAGGAGAGACTTACCTTCAGGCTCTAGGGTTATTGAGAAAGCAGTGAACTCAGTGGATTGTATGGGTTCCATCACCGTAGGGGCCTCAGAGTTGAGGGGGACTATGGGAGGGGTTGTCTTCTTTGGATCCCATTTTTACACCATAAATTGTCAAAAGTGTAGAAATAACAGAAGTAAAACCAATGAATCATTGAAGTAGTAATCAGTAAAAGTTTATTGTGCACACACCAAAAAGACAGTTTGCAAACCAGGAGCATTCAAACCAAAACATGGAAGGAAGCTCAGAGGTATATTGTTGTAAAGCAGCTTATATAGTGAGAAGTTCCTGCCCTCAAGCCTCCTCTCCTTCCACTTGCTCATGTGTGCTTTTAAATTTTAGTCATTCGGAGGTATTTATAGAGTTTCTTAATTGCGTACTGTGTGTTTCCCCCACTTCTGACCTTTTCGTGTTCTGCCCTGAAATCTAATCCCTCTATAGAAAACCAGTTCCTCTTTTAAGGTTGAACCTAAATGGTAATTTTTTAAGCAAGTATTCAATAAAGTTGAATGATTAATCCGAGTATTTATGTGGATGGATTTTCCTAATGTGGGGGATTTGAATCTGTTATTTATAAGGTAGGTTTTATCATCCCAATTTTACAGATAAGGAAAGAGGCTAAGAGGAACAGGTTGTTTAACTTTGCTAAGATCATACAGTAATTAAGTGCTAACACTGTTTAGCCTTAAATCTTTGCTTTTTTTTGCCAATCACTTTGTATGTGATATTTAAGTGTTACTGATGTTATACTTATTTATGTGATTTTTGGACACTTCTCTGAAATCTAGAGAATTCTCCATAAAAATCAATGTGGGAATAACCATGTAGTCCTTATTTTAAGTCACTACAATAGGGGCGCCTGGGTAGCTCAGTCCATTGAGCATCTGATTCGATCTCAGCTCAAGTCTTGATCGTAGCATTGTGAGTTCAAGCCCCGTGTTGGGTTCCACACTGGGTATGGAGCCTACATTAAAAAAAATAAAAAAATAAAAGTCACTACAATATATAATTTATTTTGTAACATTTTTCATGCTTAGTAGTGAAAAATTGTTGGTTAGGCATTATCAATTTAGTATGGTTTAAAAAATATTGCTATGATTTTTCTTTCAGTTTTAGAAAAACGTTTGGATCTCCAATTTTAGAATGGCATCCATTTCAGGTTAGTGGAAATGATTACATTTTATAGTACATTCTGTTTTGTTTCTAATTGCATGTTCTTTGAAAAAATATTGTTTTTCTCTGTACTTTCAATTTTGCTGTGAACCTTAAACTGCTCTAACAGGAAAGTCTTAATAAAAATAAACATAAATTATAAAAGTATTTGTTTTAAAAATTCTAATTATTGAAATGATGTTTTGTGAGTTGTTTTTTTATTGTGGTAAGACATACGTACCACAATTTACCATTTTAACTAATTTTAAGTATACAATTCAATGGCAACAATTCACATTATTGTACAGCCATCACCAGTATCCATCTCCAGAACTTTTTCATCATTCCAAACTGAAATTCTGTGCCCACTATACAGTAACACCCTCTTACTGCCTTTCCATCAATTGCTGATAACACTGTTCATAATCTGTTAGTATGAATTTGACTACTCGACTAATTTGACTACCTCATGTAAGTGGACTCATACAGTCTTTGTCCTTTTGTGTCTGGCTTATTTCCCTTAGCATAATATCTATGAGACTCATCCATTGGTAACATTTTTCTTTTTAAGGCTGAATAATATTATAATGTATTATATATCACCTTTTGTTTATCAGTTTGAGTGGACTTCTGGGTTTCATTTTTGGCAATTGTGAATAATGCTGCTATGAACATTGGGATACAAACATGTTTGATTCTGTTTTCAGTTCTTTTGGGTATATACCTAGAAGTAGAATTGCTGAATCACATGGTATTTCTGTGTTTAATTTTTCAGGAACTGCCATATTATTTTCCATACTCACTGTTCCATTTTACATTCCCACCAGCAATGCAAAAGGGTTCCAAGGCGTGATACTTTTTTGATAGAATTATAGGAACCTAAGAAATCACATAGTAGAAAATATAAATCACTCCAGATCCTTCTACTCAAATGAATACTGTAATATATAGATGTATTATTTTTCAACAAATATTTTTAGTCTGCAAAGAGTTTTTATTATTTTTTAATGAAGTACAATTAATATGTTATATTAGTTTCAGGAGTACAACATATTCCCCAATTCTATCCATTAATCAGGAATACAAAAACAAACTGCAGCCTGTGACGATGAATCCTTTTCTTAACAGAACTTGTATTAGTTTCGTTGCCTCAAAGTCTCCAATTTGAATGATGCAGGAGACCTGCCAAAGAGCTGGTGTACTTGCCCATGGAGTTGCATACTGCTGGGCTGAGGATGTAGAGAAGCTGAAGGAGAACCAACAGGGTCTGGAGGATCTGCAAGCTCTGCTCTTTCCCCAAGGATATCTAGCAGCAGCCAGAGTTGTGGGCCCAGTGCTGCCCTGTGCCAGTGAGGTCACCAGGCCTGACCTTACACTAACGTTTTTAAATTTGGAAAATAAGCCCACTGTTTCATTTCTGCCCTCCAAATCTTGGCTGCCCAACAAAACATAGCCGATCCCCTCCCCAAAGGGGGCACGTATTCTTGTTATTCGTCTTTGGATGATGCTCCTTCCTCCTCTTGCTCAATCACATCCATCTTGGTAATCCTCTAACTTAAATCCTGAGATACGAAGTCAGCTACTATTAACATTTTATTTTAGACATTGGGAGAATAGGAAAAGGGACCTAAAATTACGTACATGCATACATACATACCTACCACCAACATCAAAAGAATACGGAAGAAATGCTTATAGTAATTACAGTCCTGTTTCTCATCTGGTCATGTGGTCACTAGATGTTTTTTTATAACTATCTTCTTCAATTTCCCATTCCTTATTCCTTTGCGCTCAGCAGGCACCTCATCTCACCACAAATGTATGGACTTGCCTTAGCAGTTTGCTTGTATTTGGCTTTTGAGTTTTCCATTAACTTTAATCACGGGACATGGGAATACCAGAAGGTACCCTAGAGGATCCCCTACATTTCAGACCTACTCCTCCTTACTTCAGTAGTGTCACAACAATCCTATTTCTCTTGAATAGTGAGAAATACTCACCCCAGACAGTACAGTAACCCTCTTCTTTGCCTGTTGATTTACTGGCGTAAGAAACTCAAAGTAGTCAAGAGGCAGTCCACTTCCATTTAAATGGAGCCATTGCTTTTTCCCCTGGCAGAAGCTTTCCTTCCTTGCTAAGACCTCTAAACCAGCAAAGTTCAAAGTTTCAGGGATGAGAAGCAAACATTTCACTAGTGGGTCACTAGGAGGTAATAGTAAAAGGAGCCACTCCCATTTCTACCCCAATTCCTCAGCCCAAGAATCCTGTCTGTGGTGGGGCGCCTGGGTGGCTCAGTCATTAAACGTCTGCCTTCGGCTCAGGGCGTGATCCCAGAGTCCTGGGATCGAGCCCCACATCAGGCTCCTCTGCTGGGAGCCTGCTTCTTCCTCTCCCACTCCCCCTGCCCGTGTTCCCTCTCTCGCTGGCTGTCTCTCTCTCTCTCTCTCTCTCAAATAAATAAATAAATAAATAAAATCTAAAAAAAAAAAAAAAAGAATCCTGTCTGTGGGACAAACAGCGCTGTTCACTGTTTTGGTAGGTAAGGGCAGTTATATTGGCTTCCACTTGGTCTTTTTTTCCATAATAGTGCTTACTTATAGGCCAGGGGACCAATATGTGAATTCAGTTAGTTGCTGAGAGCCACTCCTGGCTCTAATAATACAATCTGGAACTGTGGAAATAACCACAGAATGGGTTAGCAGACCTCCTGAGCCCACTGTGTGATGGACCTGAGCAACACTGCACTGGTTACGGGACTTGTATAAATCCAGTCCCTGTTCTGACTGGTAGATCACCATGGCATTTTAGTCGTCCGGGAACTATCAGTTCAGGTTAATGTCCAATAATTTCTGAGAAGTTATTTTCCTTTCCCTAGTACACAATTACCCTGATAAGTTACTCTGGAGAACACTAGTGTAAAGATTTACTACATAAATTTTTAGTTGTATAAGAGAGTCCTTCCTTAAAGCGCTCCAAACTCTACTATATTCAAGGAACTCTGGATCTATAAATTGACTCATTTCTGGAAACTGGTTGAAGCCTGTGACTTGTAGTGATTCAAGTCAGGCTTATGTTTATTAGAATCAGGGCTTTGTATTCGGAATTTTTAAATCAAGTAATCTGAGTTCTCTGCGGTTCAGACTATTCTGATTGCTACTTCTGCTCTCTTGCCTATTATGGTAACCATATGTACCTTTTCTTTGGTCGTGAACTGAATTGCTGCCATTAACTACCATACCTTGGAATCCGTCATTCTCATTGATTCAGTTAGTCTAGTTCAAAGGCAGTACTTCCCCCACTGTCATTCCTAGCTTACAGCCACAGAGAACAGCCTCTAAGAGCTCTTCAGGGATGCCAGAGGGACCCCCCTCATGAATATATTTCTCAGTTTTGGTGAAGGGAGTGTCCTCTGGATCTTCCTGGGGGACAGCAGGAGAGTGGATGGTCAGTCTGCCTGATAATCTCCTCTAGCATTACCATCTCCTGAAGCCTCTGAATCCCCTCCTTTAGTGTATACCTCTCCTAGCTTCATACTTTTCTTCTGCACCTTCCTCAACTTTTGGAGCCTTCATAGAATTGAAGAGAGTTAGGGCCTTGCTCCAGAGTAGGCTTTGGCTTAGGGGAATGTTGTGGCTGGTTTGATCTTCTATCCAGACTACTAAACCTCTCTCCATGTCAGCATTAAGGCTGTTTTGCTTTCTTACCTTTCATGTGTTCACTGGAGTAGCATTTTTAATTTCCTTCCAGAACCTTGCCCTTGGATTCACAACTCAGCTAACTGACTCAAGAGACCTAGCTTTCAGCCTGTCTTGGCTTTTGACATGGCTTCCTCACTAAGCTTAATCACTTCTTGTTTTTTATTTAAAATGAGAGACAGGCAACTCTTCCCTTCATTTGAACAGTTAGAGGCCATTGTAGGGTAGCTTAACTGGCCTGATTTCTGTATAGATGTGTCTAAGGAAATAGGTAGACCCATGGGAAAGACTGGGGAATGGCTGGTTGGTGGTCCTCTTTTATTGTTTGCTGTCCTATATAGGTGTAGTTTGTGGTTCCCCAAAGCAATTACAATAGTAGTATAAAGAGTACCGATCACAGATTACCATAAAAGTTGTAATAATAATGAAAATGTTTCAGATATTGAAAAAAATTGCCAAAATGTGACATAGAGACATGAAGTGAACAAAGACTGTTAGAAAAATGGCACCCACAGACAAGCATAACACAGGTTGCCGCAAACTTTCAATTTCTTAAGAAGTTCAATATCTTTAAAATGCAGTAAAGTGGGGGCACCTGGGTGGCTCAGTGGTTAAGTGTCTGCCTTCGGCTCAGGGCGTGATCCCAAAGTCCTGGGATCGAGCCCCGCATCGGGTTCCCTGCTCTGCTGGAAAGCCTGCTTCTTCCTCTCCCACTCCCCCTGCTGTGTTCCCTCTCTCGCTGGCTGTCTCTCTGTCAAATAAATAAATAAAATCTTAAAAAAAAAAAAAACGCAGTAAAGCAAAGCACAATAAAATGAGGAATGCTTATATATATTGACAAATGCAACTCTTGGTGTGTTTTATGTTTTTTTATGCATCACATTTTTGTACATCATTCTCTGGGGCTTCCTAGGTCTTGAAGCACTGAGAGGTGGCAGGGCAGATTCTTAGGGGGGCTTAGCAATCCTTTTCGAGGCAAGACCACCACAGGCATTCAGATGGGGGAAGCTGTCTGAGAAAGAGGAGGAAGGGCAAGAGAGACTTGACAGAATTTAGTGGGTTAAGGTCCCCTGCCTCCTTCATTGGAATCTGCACAGATGTTTTACCTTCCCAATCGCAGAGTCTCACTTCTTTTTAACCAGTCCCCTAACTTTGACATAAGAGTCTGTGCGAGGCTGGGAATTTGATTTGCATTGTAATTCAGCCACCTGCAGAACGTTGGTGTTCAGTAATCTCGGCCCGGTATCTACAGGAGATAAGGGGTTCTTTGAGGACAGTCATAGAGACTTTGAGGTCCCTTTATGGAGATCCTGCATTTCTCTCAGGTTCTTCAGCATATTTAGGAGCAGCCAATCAACCCCATTATTCTCACAAAAATGTTCTGTGACAGCAAACACTTGGTTACCCAGAGGCTTTCGCTGTCTAGATACTTGATTACTGGTGTCTAGATTATAATTTACATAATTTTGTCTACTGCGTGCCATGGAATACCACTGTCCCTTTTACCACTGCAGGCAAGAGTCATTAATAGCTTTAAATCTTTAAATCAGAGACTATTCTAGGTGGCATAGAAGCAATATAGAGAACCTACTTTTAAGTTTCTTTTCCTCTGGAACAACATTTGGTGTTGGTTGGAGTTCACTCAGAGAAGCTGAATCATTATGAGTGATATAAGGGATTTATTATAGGAATTAGTTCCTACATGATTGCGGGACGTGGTTAAGCAGTCCATTACTTGTCCTGAAGTCAGCAGTGCCAGCAGTAGGGACAGGAAGATGGAGAGCGAGTGTGGGAGGATAAAGAAGAGCTGAAACCAATGAGGACAAACTGGAACCCATCTGTCTCTCACTTGGCCTCGTGTTGGTGAGTCATTGCCTCCAAGGCTCTGACTTCTAGGATGCTCACGCCCTGCAGAAGAGCTGGTGCACTTGCCATAGAAAATTGTACAAGATCATGGCCAGTGATGCCGGGAAGCTGAAGAAGCTGCGGGCCAACCTGATGTGCCAAAGAGATTCAGCAGGAGATGGAGGAATTGGCTTCTGCCCTTTGCCGAGAAGGTGAATGAGCCCCAACAGCACCTGACATTACGCCAACCATCTGAATGTAAAGCTGGCTGCTGTTTCATTTCTACCTTCCAAGTCTGAAGCAGAGTTCACCTGTGGCGAGTCCTAACCCAGAATCATGCAGGGAAGGCAATTCTGGTAGTTGGTATAATACAAAGCCTCCGTAACATCCTATTTTAAATCATAACCATGAGATTTCATCTTATGAAAATTTCAGTCCTTCAAGGTGGATTAATGCAGGCTGATGTTTTAGAAAGCATCAAGGACATCTTTAAAAAATTTTTAGTTTCTATTGTGGTGTCAAAAGTAATCTCACTTTGGCTTTAATACTCAGATTGCTTAGAATCATACATTAAGGCTGCTTTATACATTAGTTATGATAGAATTATAATGTCATTTCCAGTAGCACACTTGATTTCTCTTTTAATTGTTACATCAGATTATTCATAATCACCGACTCCTTATCATGCCACCATATGAACCCAAATATGAGTGTTCTTGTGAAATAATATCTAAGTAGTTAGGGGATTACTTTAAAATGCCTTCCTTTTGTTTCAAAGTCTGGTTACTTTACTTAAATGACTTAGATTGTTGGACCACTGTCCCACAACACAATAAAAGTAATAATGATCATTTATTAAATGCATAACTGTGTGCTAGGTACTATGTTAAGAACTTTCCATATGTTATCTCATTTAATTCTTTAAAACAGTACTGTGAAAGCTAGATCCTATCCTCATTTTCCAGATGGGGAAATTGAGGCTCAGTTAAGTACTTAGCCTGAGCTAAGAAGAGGACCTAAGATTTAACTCAGGTCTGTGTGACTCCAACATACATGCCCTTAACCACCCTCCTCTTCTGTAATTTTGATGAGGAGGAATATCGAAAAATCAGTAGGGAAACCTAAAACTAATTATTTAGTGATTGTATCTTTTTTCCCCTTCCTTATAGGTCTAACTGAAGAATTGGATTCTGTAACCAATGAGCTACATGCAGTAGACATTCAAATTCAGGAACTTCTGGAAAGGCAACAAGAGCTTATTCAGAAAAAGAATATCCTAACGAACCGAATAAAGCAGCATTTAGAGGCTTCTGATGCCGGGGAAAGCAGTGAATGGGATTCTTCACCCGGTGCTTGGAATAAAGAAGGTTTACTCTGTTTTTCTTTGCTGGTTTTGTTTCTCCTTGTTTCTTTACACAGGAGTTTAATCATTGTTCCTGGATCAGTGCTTTCCAGCGGCTTAGAGGGGAAACTGGCCGCTCTTCAAGTGGCATGGGAAACCAGTAGGCAAACCATTCTTACCCATGTTCTTTTTAAATGAAGCTTTATTATTCAGACTTCATTATTTTTTCCAAATATGGTTCTAGCAGCATCAATCAATGCTTGGAAAAAGATTTTTTAACTAAATTTTCTAAATTTTAACTAGAAAAAATTAAACCATTAAGAAAAAAAGATAGATTCAAACTTCTTGCCAAAGTCTAGTTCATTTTCCTGCCCTAGTGAACACACCTTTCTTGATTCAAGATCTTGCCAAGCATTGTGTTTATCACTGGCTATTGTACTGTAATGGTATACTGTGACTCTCAAATTACAGTGCTTTTATGGGCCTTGCTTTCCAGGGATTCACTTCTAAACAAGATATTTACATAAAAAATTCTACATAATTGCTAACTTGATGATATTTGAGATTTTTATGATACTATGAATTCCCTGATCAACTTTCAGACTTTTTTGAATACCTGTCAAGTACCTTCCTCCTCTGTGTGGGTTACTTCTCAACTGGCAAATGTTTTCATTTTTTCTGATGTACTGTTTCTTATCATATATCATTAAATGTGTTTTTGCTTAGCTTCATGAGCTAAACTAATCTCAAAATTGTTAGTATAAAAGTTAAATTGTTAATAGTATTAAAAGTCTTATATAAATTCTTATCTGTTTTTCTCTAGTATAAAAGCAGCCATTCATGTTTGTATCTCATTTATAATCCTAGATGGTTCTAATATATTTAACTTATTTTTCTCTGTCTAGATTTTCCCTGGTCTGGTAAAGTTAAAGATGTTCTGCAAACTGTCTTTAAACTGCAGAGGTTCAGACTGCTTCAGCTTGAAACTATTAATGTAACAATGTCTGGAAAGGACGTATTTCTTGTTATGCCTACAGGAGGTGGAAAGAGCTTATGCTACCAGTTACCAGCATTATGTTCGGATGGTTTGTATTAATAAAGATCCATTTAAGTTGAAGAAATGCCATTTCTCTTTTAGTTCTTTAAATCATCTTTCTAATCATACCTCTGTAAAAATCAAGTGCATTTTTATTTTTATTTTATCTTTATGTTAATAGACATTTTATCTTATTTTTATTTTTTATTTTTTTAAAGATTTTATTTATTTATTTAACAGAGACAGACACAGCCAGCGAGAGAGGGAACACAAGCAGGGGGAGTGGGAGAGGAAGAAGCAGGCTCATAGCGGAGGAGCCTGATGTGGGGCTCGATCCCAGAACGCCGGGATCACGCCCTGAGCCGAAGGCGGACGCTTAACGACTGCGCCACCCAGGCGCCCCAATAGACATTTTAAAGGGTTCGTTTAAAGAGGGAATGTTAAAGAGTTGGAGTGGAATTAGTTCTTTTATCTTGTTCTTAAAACGTAATTTAAAAACATGTAGGAGAAAAATATTAGAAAAGAAATCCATGGACCTGGATTCTAGTCCCAGATCTTTATTGAGTGTCGGCTGTGGTGTTAAGCACTGGAGAAAACAGTAATGAGCAAAATGGGCAAAGTTCTAGTTTTCATGGAGTTCATGGTGTAAAGTGGTGCTTTCTCAAACTGTAACGTGTGTAAGAATCGCTGGTGATGTGATTAACATGCAGATTCTAGTTTGTGTGGGACCCAAAATCTTGCATGTCTAACAGGCTCCCAGGTGATACTGACGCTGCTGTTTGGAGACTAGCAAGGGTATAGAGCAGGGGTCAGCAGACTTTCCCTTAGAGAGGCAGTCAGTAAATGGGATAGGTGTGGTCCATATGGTCTCCGTGGCAGCCACTGAGCTCTGCGATTGTAGCACAAAAGCTGCCATAGACAACATGTAAACTAATGGATGTCCTTGTGTTCCATTAAAACTTCAGTGACCCAAATAAGCAGCTAGTCTTTAGTTTATTGACCCTAGTTTAGAAAATATAGGTAATTGTAAGCAGTTGCAATAAAGGTTTTGTGATGAAGATTTTAATAGGAAATTAAGTTAGTTTGTATTAATAAAGATCCATTTAAGTTGAAGAAATGGAGTAAGGAAGAGTGTTCGTGCGGGGAGAGTATTTCTGAGCCCAAAATAAGAGGGAATATTCAATAACCTGGAAGAATTTCAGTGTGGCAGGCAGTGAGAGGCAAGACTTGTGGAAAGAATTTTGAAAGATACTGTAAAAACTTCCTTAGATTAGTGCGAAACCATTGAAGGGTTTTATATAAGTAAGAGACTAGTTAGAATTGTGCTTTAGAAGATAGAGGAATTCTAGAAATAATTATTGGGAGGTAGATTCAGTAGGACTTATTTTTGTTGGATGCAGGGTGGCGGGGGTGGTAGAAGAAGGGATAGTCTAGAATGATGTCTAAATTCTAGGCTGTAATAAATGGTGAAGTTTTTCACTGAAATAGGGTACATTTGGAGAAAGAACTTCTGTGGGAATGGAGAGAGAGGGAAGATGAGTTGAGGAAGTAGAACTTGTGAATGGGACATTCTTTGGAAAGAATTGTTATGCAGGGAAAAAGAGAGGGGGCCCTAAATTAGATGTCCAGGGTGTTTTAAAGATGAGAGAAACTTGCCCGTGTTTAAACGTAATGAGAAGGTACCACTGATGAAGGAGAATGTGAAAATACAGTGGAGAGACTATTGGGATGGCAAATCCTTGATAAAGTCTGAATCTGAGTATATTTTTTAATTGGTCTGCTCTCTGTCTCAGGTTATTTTAAGGAACAAACTACAGAGACATAAGTTAGTGAGTCTAATAACGTAGAATAACTCTTACAGCTGTGTACAGTTTCACTAACCAGAGAAAGGGAATATACTATCAGCATTTCATTCAGTCAGTAAACTGTTCACTGATTTCTCGGCATGTATTAATCTGGTACAGTAAGTAGAAGAATACTCATGTCACTGTCATTTGTAATTATACAGGTTGCTGTGTTTTCTTTGGAAAGCTTTGGAATAACTTTTTCCTCATATAACTGGACAGTATTTGACTAGATTTATAATACTTTGCTAATATGACCAATACTGATTGGTAAAATAAGTAAAAATTCAGAATGATACCTATTTTTGTTTTTATAGTGTTGAATAAGGGAAGAGATTTCTGTCTAATCTTATATTTGCTTATTTGGCTAATGGTCATTTATTTACATCTATCTCTTTTATTAATGAGGGTGAAAAATAGGTAGTATATTGATGTTGTGATGCCCTCAGATGAGTGGTCGAAACTTATTCTGGGGGTGGTGTAAAATTTAAAGTAGATACTTTCTCTTTTAGGTTTTACCCTTGTGATTTGCCCATTGATCTCTCTTATGGAGGACCAGTTGATGGTTTTAAAACAATTAGGAATTTCAGCTACCATGTTAAATGCTTCTAGTTCTAAGGTATGCTTCTGCGGCTCTCTGTCTTTCTTTTTTTTTTTTTAATTTAAACTCTTCACTGAAGTAGGAGCCTTGATTACAACTGAGTTGGTTATAAAATTATTAAGTGATAACTATATCTGGAGTTGCAAACTACTATTGATGGGCCAGTGTTAGCCCACTGCCTATTTTTATATGGTCTGTGAGCTAAGAATGGTTTAATATATATATACACATATATAAATTATATATGTAAATATAATTTATATATATATATAATATATATAATTTTTTTTTATTTTTAGATTTTTATTTAAATTCTAGTTAGTTAACATCCAGTGCAATATTGGTTTTAGGAGTAGAATTCAGTGGTTCATCACTTATATATAACACCCAGTCCTCATCATAACATGCTCTCCTTAATAGCCATCACCCATCTAGCCCATCCCCCACCCACCTCCCTCCGTCAACCCTCAGTTGGTCAACCCTCAATTAGTTCTCTACGGTTAAGAGTCTCTTATGGTTTGTTTCCCTCTCCTTCCCCCCATATGTTCATCTGTTGTTTCTTTTTTTTTTTTTTTTTTAAGATTTGTTTATTTGTTTTAGAGAGAGAGTGAATGCAAGCAGGGGGTGGGGCAGAGAGAGAGAGAGAGAGAGAGAGAGAGAAAGAATGCTCAGACACCTTGCTGAGCACAGAGCTCGATGCAGGGCTCAGTCCCACAACCCAGAGATCATGACCTGAGTGGAAACCAGGAGTCAGACGCTCAACCAACTGAGCCACCCAGTCACCCCTGTTTTGTTTCTTAAATTCCACGTATGAGTGAAATCATATGATATTTGTCTTTCTCTGACTGACTTATTTCACTTAGCATAGGACACTCTAGCTCCATCCACATCCTTGCAAATGGCAAGATTTCATTCTTTTTGATGGCTGAGTAATATCCCATTATACATATATATATGTATACACACATAGACCCCACATTTTCTTTATCCATTCATCAGTCAATGGACATTTGGTCTCTTTCCATAGTTTGGGTATTCTTGATAATGCTGCTATAAACATCAAGTTGCATGTACCCCTTTGAATCTAGGTAAACACCTAGTAGTGCAATTGCTAGATTACAGGGTAATTCTGTTTTTAACTTTTTGAGGGAACTGCATGCTGTTTTCCAGAGTGGTTGCATCAGTTTGCATTCCCACCAACAGTGCAAGAAGGTTCCCTTTTCTCTACATCCTCACCAACACCTGTTGTTTCTTATGTTGTTAATGTTAGCCATCTGACAGGTGTGAAGTGGTATCTCATCGTCGTTTTGATTTGTATTTCCCTGATGATGAGTGATGTTGAGCATCCTTCTGTGTGTCTGTTAACCCTCTGGATGTCTTTGAAAAAATGTCTGTTCATGTCTACTGCCCGTTTCTTAACCAGATTTTTGGGTGTTGAGCTTGGTAAGTTCTTTATAAATTTTGGATACTAACCCTTTATCAGATATATCATTTGCAGATATCATCTCCCATTCCATAGGCTGCCTTTTAGTTTTTTTGATTGTTTCCTTTGCTGTGCAGAAGCTTTTTTATCGTGATGAAGTCCCAGTAGTTCATTTTTCCTTTTGTTTCCCTTGCCTGTGGTGATGTGTCTAGAAAGAAGTTGCTATGACTGATGTCAAAGATGTTGCTGCCTGTGTTCTCCTCTAGGATTTTGATGGTTTCCTACTCACATTTAGGTCTTTCATCCCTTTTGAATTTATTTTTGTGTATGGTGTAAGGAAGTGGCCCAGTTTCATTCTTCTGCGTGTTGCTGTCCAGTTTTCCTAACACCATTTATTGAAGAGACTGTCTTTTCTCCATTGGCTATTCTTTCGAAGATTAGTTGACCATAGATTTGTGGGTCCATTTCTGGGTTTTTGGTTCCATTTCATTGATCTATGTGTCTTTTTTTGTGCCAGTACATAGTGTCTTACTGTCTTGACCTACAGCTTTGTAATATCACTTGAAATCTGGAGTCATGATGCCTCCAGCTTTGGTTTTCTTTTTCAGGGTTGGTTAGCTATTCGGGGTTTTTTGTGGTTCCATACAAATTTCAAGACTGTTCTAGCTCTGGGAAAAATGCTGGTGGTATTTTGGTAAGGATTGCATTAAATATGTAGATTGCTTTGGGTAGTATAGACATTTTAACAATTTTCTTTCAATCCATGAACATGGAATGTTTTTCCATTTCTTTATGTCCTCTTCAATTTCTTTTATGAGTCTTATATAGTTTTGAGTGTACAGATCCTTTACCTCTTTGGTTAGGTTTATTTCTAGGTATCTTTTGGTTTTTGGTGCAATTGTAAATGGGATTGGTTCCTTGATTTCTTTTTCTCTTGTTTCATTATTAGTGTATGGAAATGGAATGGATTTCTCTACCTTGTTTTTATATCCTGTGACTTTGCTGCATTCATGTATTAGTTCTAGCAATTTTTTGTGGAGTCTTTTGGGTTTTCTACATAGAATATCATGTCATTTGCACACAGTGAAAGTTTGATTTCTTCCTTGCTGATTTGGATGCCTTTTATTTCTTTTTCTTGTCTGATTGCTGAGGCTAGGACTTCTGTTACTATGTTAAATAGTAATGCTGAGAGTGGATATCCTTATCTTGATCCTGACTGTAGGGGAAAGCTCTCAGCTTTTCCCCATTGAGGATGATATTAGCTGTGGGTCTTTCTTGTATGGCCTTTTCTGATAGTGATCTATGTTCCATCTATTCCTACTTCGTTGAGGATTTTTATCAAGAGTGGATGCTATATTTTGTCAGATGCTTTTTCTGCATCTATTAAGAGGATCATATGGTTCTTATGCTTTCTTCTATTAATGTGGTGTATCACATTGATTAATTTGTGAATATTGAACCACCCCTGCAACCCAAGAATAAATCTCACTTGATCATGGTGAATAATTCTTTTAATGCACTGTTGGATTCAATATGCTAGTATCTTGTTGAGAATTTTTGCATCCTTTGTTCGGGGATATTGGTCTGTAATTCTCCTTTTTAGTGGGGTCTTTGGTTTTGGAATCAAGGTCATACTGGCCTTGTAGAATGAGTTTAGACGTTTTCCTTCCATTTCTGTTCTTGGAATAATATGCGAAGAATAGGTATTAACTTTTCTTTAAATGTCTGGTAGAATTCCCTTGGGAAGCCATCTGGCCTTGGACTTTGTTGCTGGTTATGGGTCTGTTCAAGTTTTCTGTTTCTTCCTGTTTCAGCTTTTGTAGTTTATATGTTTCTAGGAATTTGTCCATTTCTTCCAGATTGCCCAGTTTGTTGGCCTATAATTTTTCATAAATTATCTTATAATTGTATTTCTGTGGTGTTGATTTTGATCTCTCCTCTTTCATTTGTGATTTTATTTTTCATCCCTTTCTCTTTTCTTTTTGGTAAGTCTGGCTAGGGGGTTATCAATTTTATTAATTCTTTCAAAGAACTAGCTCTTGATTTCGTTGCTCTGTTCTGTTGTGTTTTCATTTTCATTTGCTTCAATGTACTTTTTAATTATGTCTTAAATTTCCCCATTGAAGAATTCATTCTCTAGTAGGATGTTCTTTAACTTCCATGTATTTGTGGTCTTTCCAAATTTTTTCTTGTTGTTGACTTCAAATTTCATAGCGTTGTGATATGAAAATCTGCGTGGTATGATCTTAGTCCTTTTGTACTTGTTGAGGGCTGATTTTGACCCAGTATGTGGTCTGTTCTGGAGAATGTTCCACGTGCACTCAGAAAGAATGTGTATTCTGCTGCTTTAGGATGAAGTGTTCTGAATATATCTGTTAAGTTCATCTGGTCCAGTGTGTCATTCAAAGCCATTGTTTCCTTATTGATTTTCTGCTTAGATGATCTGTCCATTCCTGTTAATGTCCTCTACTATTATTGTATTATTGTCAATGAATTTCTTTATGTTTTTTATTAGTTGATTCATATATTTGGGTGCTCCCAAGTTGGGGCCATAAATATTTATAATTATTAGATCTTCTTGAGGGATAGAACCCTAAGTTCTGATATTAGTGCCTTTCATCATCTCTTGTTACAGTCTTTGGTTTAAAATCTAGTTTGTCTGATATAAATATGGCTACTCTGGCTTTCTTTTGATGTCCATTAGTATGTTAGGTGGTTCTCCATCCCCTCTCTTTAAATAGGCAGGTGTCTTAGGTCTAAAATGA
This sequence comes from Ursus americanus, assembly GCF_024610735.1. Taxonomy (NCBI): domain Eukaryota; kingdom Metazoa; phylum Chordata; class Mammalia; order Carnivora; family Ursidae; genus Ursus; species Ursus americanus. The sequence goes on along the minus strand of NC_142151.1, from coordinate 21,156,378 downwards.
GTCTGTTGTAGGCAGCGTATAGAAGGGTCTTGTTGTTTTATGCATTCTGATACCATGTGTCTTTTGATTGGAGCATTTAGCCTATTTACATTCAGAGTGATTATTGAAAGATATGAATTTAGTGCCATTGTGTTATCTATAACGTTGGTGGTTCTGGTGGTGTTCTTTGTTCCTTTCTAGTCTTTGCTGCTTGGTATGTATATAAATATATATATATAGTTTAAAGATTTATTTATTTATTTCAGAGAGAGAGAGCACGCATGTGTAGGTGGAGGAGCAGAGGGAAAGGGAGGTGGGGAGCACACTCCTCACTGAGCGTGGAACCTGACATGGGGCTAGATCCCACAATCCTGAGATCACGATTTGAGCTGAAACTCAAGAATCAGACACTCAACCAACTGAGCCATCCAGGCGCCCCTCGATTTTTATATTTTTGGATGTTTAAAAAAATCAAAAGAATGAGAGTACTTTGTGAAGTGTGAAAATTATATGAAATTTAGATGTCAGTGTCCATAAAGTTTTATTGGAACACAACCATGCTTGTTCATTTACTTATTGTCTACCATGGTTTCACACAATAATGGCAGAGTAGTTGTGATAGATATCGTATGGCCCACAAAACCTAATATTTACTATCTGGCACTTTACAGTAAACATTAGCTGACCTGTTTTATATTTTCTATTAGAAAATGGTAAGCAAGAATTTCTAATCAGTTGTAACTCCTTCAGTATGTATGAGAAAGATGTAATTACAATGACATCATCACACCTAAAAAATAGTGTTGATTCATTAACATTATCAAGTAAAAATATTCTCATCAAATCTTACTTTTTTAAAAAAATCATGTTCCAGAATAGATTGATGGATTATGTTATATTTTGTTGATTTTTCTGTAGGTTCCTCTTATTTCTTATTTGTTTCCCATGCAAATTTAAATTATTTGTTGAAGAAATCAGAGTCTTTGTCTTGTAGTTCACTACATTTTGGTTTTCTGATTACCTCCTTGTGATGTGCAATTTGTTCTTTTTAGTTAGCTTTAAAAGCTTGACTGTAGTTGGCCTTTTTCTTTTCCTTTTCAAGAGTATATCTCCCATGGGATGACTCAGGAGGTATATTATAACCTGGTTGTTTTGTGTGGTGTTAAGCTTGGTCAGTGGGTTTGGTGATATCTACCTGTTCTGTTAAGGAAGTTCTCTGTCCCCTTTTCATCTAATGGTTTAGAGCCATGGATGATTATTGCCTGCCTTAAATAACGCCTCTAATTAGGGGGTTACAAAGTGGTGATTTCTCATTCTGTCACTCTTTCTTATATCAGCTAGTCTTTTTCTATAAAGAATTTTTCCTTATTAACTCTTTGCAGATTAAAAATTCTTTCCCTTTAACATTTCTTAGAAAGAGTTGCTTTCCTAGCATTCTCCAAAGGTGGTCTATAAGGTCTTTTTTTTAAGTATCATTAAAAACTTATGGACATTTAACATATTTGATAGATCTTAATCTGTATTATTCTTTATTATGGTGAAATAGTTCTGTCTTTGGGCAGTGAGCGCCTCTTCAGGTTGGCTCCTGAATATTTTTTCTTCACCTCATTAGTTTTTGACTCCTTGCTTGCTTTAATGAGAAGTTACTTCATGCTCATTTTGCATATTTCCTTCCAGACCTGGTGTCAGCCATATCTCCAAGTAGCTATGGTTCCTTTAGTTTTTCCCATCTGTTTCTGTTTTGTTTAAATTCTCATGTCCGAACTGCTGTCTCATTCAACAGAACGAATTTAGAGAATGTTATTTTCTACTACTGTACTTCCTTAACCCTGAAAAAGAGAGTAATAGTAATAGAAAGTAGCAAGAAGTTGCAGATAATTAGGGGTTCATGCCACGTCACTGCTGTTTGAAAAATTGGAGAGAAAAAAAGAGAAATGATAGGTCAAGTCCAGTTTCTGTTTGCATTCACTAGCGGTTCATAGACTGAAACTTTTTTTCTTAACCTTGCTTCTCTACTTACTCTGCCAGAAGTTCTGGAGAGTCAGGGATTTTTTTTTAAGGCTTTATTTATTTATTTGAGAGAGAGAGAGAGCGCGGGAGTGGAGGGGAGGAGCAGACAGAGAGGGACAAGCAGACTTGGTACTGAACGCAGAGCCGACCAGCTTGATCCCATGACCCTGAGGTTATGACCCAAGCTGAAATCAAGAGTCGGACATCCACCCGGCTGAGCCACCCAGGTGCCCCAGAGTGTTTTCATTTTTATTTTTTATTCTGTTTTCTTGTCAAATGAGATTATTCTTTTATCAGCATTTGGATACAAGTAAACATCTAAAATGCTATTTACAGCTGCCCTGAAGTTTAGTGCTGGGACGTAGTCTCAGTTTTAATGAACTCAACATCTGCTAAAACAGTCCAAGGCTATTGCTTTGAGTAACCAGCATCTTCATTTACTGCTTAGTATCCCTGTCTGCTAGCTTAGTTCCATCATTGTGTCTGTTTTTGCTTTCAATAGGAGCATGTGAAATGGGTTCATGCTGAAATGGTAAATAAAAGCTCCAAGCTAAAGCTAATTTATGTGACCCCAGAGAAAATCGCAAAAAGCAAAATGTTCATGTCGAGACTAGAGAAAGCCTATGAAGCAAAGAGATTTACCCGGATTGCTGTGGATGAAGTTCACTGCTGTAGCCACTGGGGACATGATTTCAGACCCGGTATGTATGATGCATCTAGAAATACTCCTCGATGCTAGGGACTATTTTCTTACTCACTTACATGATGGAAATTCCTGGTAAAATGATTTCCTCAGCCAGTTATTACTCGTTTTCTCTTGCCTTAATATAAGGGGAGCAAGAGGCAGAGTCTTCACTCTCTTTACTCCCCCCAGGGTAGCACTTAGTCTGATTGTATTTATCCCGTGAAATGCATGTCTCTCAGCAAGATGATTCTCTCCCACCTTTGGTCATAATGGTTTACTGACACCAGGTTCTCCTTTGCATATATTGAGAAATTCGTATCTGCTTCAGAGCTGTCTTCTTTAGTCATCAGTCAGGGTCTCCGGTATCCACTTCCAGGTCTATACCCAACTACTACTGCAGGGTTACAGTGCTGTGGGGTATTTTAGTAACCTTATTCTTTACTCCTCCAACCTAATCCTGCAGTCATAGCCAGAAGCACATCACTCATAAGCACATCACTCAGACTTGTTCTGTGCAAAACCATCTTAAATTTAAGAAATTTAAATTTCTGCTCATGATTTCAACCGCATTTCTTTTTGAACCTGCTTTCACACACATGGCCCCCTGGGGTCCCCTTTAATCCCTCCTTGTATTTGTCCACTGCTCCAGATGCCACCTGACAGTCACTCTCTCCTCCTTCCAGACTCTGCCATTGCCACTTCTGTTTCTCGTGGATTGCCTGGCATTTTACCGGCCTCAGGCTCTGTGCCAGACTGAGCTGCTGGACCCCTCCCGGCTTCTGCTTCCCCCATTCCTGCTGTTTCAGTACTAAACGTTGGCGGGAAAAAAATTGCACAGCTGCATTCATTTCCACCCCAGATCAGCTGTCATCAGACTCCGCTGTGCTTTTACTTGTTCCTGCTACGTCTCCTGTAAGCATTTCTCCCAGCAAGCTTTTTGTGCCTTTAACTTCCCTTTAGGTCCTATCTCCTACTTAGCGGACGCCTCCTGGTCCCCAGGAAATAGGTGCCAGGAGGTTTGAGGTCTCCTCTTTCTCCTTCCAAACATTAGTAATCTTGTTTTTTCTTGTTAAGATAAAAGAGACCATTTTTTTTTTTTTTGAAGATTTTATTTATTTGACAGAGAGAGACAGCGAGAGAGGCAACACAAGCAGGGGAAGTGGAAGTGGGAGAAGCAGGCTTCCTGCTGAGCAGGGAGCCCAATGTGGGGCACGATCCCAGGACCCTGGAATCATGACCTGAGCTGAAGGCAGATGTTTAACGACTGAGCCTACCCAGGTGCCCCAAAAAGAGACCATTTCTTATAAGGGTTACCATGACTCCTCCCACTTCATCCTTTCTTGCCTTCTTAAGATCTCACTCTGTCAAAGTCTTCACTCCTGCATCTTTTTTTTTTAAATTAATTTTTAAAGATTTATTTATTTATTTATTTGAGAGAGAATAAGCGCAAGAGAGCACACAAGTGGGGGGGGGGAGGGGCAGAGGGAGAAGCAGGCTGTCCACTGAGCAGAGAACCTGATGTAGGACGGGATCCCAGGGCCCCAGGATTATGACCTGAGCCAAAAGCAGATGCTTAACCAACTAAGCCACCCAGGCACCCCATCTTTTTTTTTTTTTTAAGATTTTATTTATTTAACTTGAGAGAGGGAGAGAACGAGGAAGCAAATGAGTGTGTGTGGGGGAGAACAAAGGGAGAGGGGGAAGCAGACTCCGCCCTGAGCCTGGAGCACATCAGTGGGCTCCACCTTACAACCTGAGATCATGACCTGAGCTGTCAAGAGTCAGACACTCAGCTGAGCCCCCCAGGCACCACTCTGAACCCAAGATTTCCTAAAACCAAAGATAGAAACTGAAATAGCCTTCGACCTTTCCCACCCCTTTATGGTGTTGTCCTATTTCTGTTCTTCCTTTCGCCTCATCCTCTAAACTCACCATCTCAGTTTCTCACCTTTCTTCCATTCTTTTTTTTTTTTTTAAGATTTTATTTATTTATTTGACAAGAGAGAGACAGAGAGAGAGGGAACAAAAGCAGGGGGAGTGGGAGAGGAAGAAGCAGAGCAGGGAGCTCAATGCGGGGCTCGATCCCGGGACCCTGGGATCACGCCCTGAGCCGAAGGCAGACGCTTAACGACTGAGCCACCCAGGCACCCCGACTTTTCTTCCTTTCTGAATTCACTGAGTCACTTCTGCCTCCACCACTCTGCTCACAGGTGACTGTCCCCCCCGCCCCCAGCTTAATCCAGGGGGCTCATCTGCATTCCTCTTCCCACTTAGCTTAACTTCTGGAGCCGGAGTTGAAGGAGGAGCAGAAGGAGCATTTCCTGTGTTCACCTCTCTCCTCACCACTTGCACCTCCCGTGGTTACTGGTTACTGTGACGGAGGCTTTGATGTGGTTCTTTTCCATTCTCACTGCCTTCCTTCTCCTTCCTTTGCTGCCACCCTAAATGTTAGTGTTCCCTATCATTCTGATCTGTTTTCGCCTTTTCTTACACTTCCCCAGGCATGGTGGACTCATGGCCTGAAGATACAGTTCTCTACCTTCAGAATTATTTGGGGCACAGTTATTTTTTTAAATTTTGATTTAAATGCCTTAGGCAGTATATATACTGTCCTTTCTACTAGAGACCCCACCATGTTAATCAGACTACTCCAAAGAGTTGTTATCTGTAGCTACTGAAAATATCAGGTTTCTCACCTTTGCCCTATATTTCCAGCCTCAGTGGTCTGATCACTTAGGATGAGAACCATTGCTTGTGTGTCACCATCACTTGTGTTGCCTCTGCGAATTAGCTGCTAGCTGTCACGGTTGTTCCCGTGTCTAGTCCCGTTACTCTTCAGCTGTAGATTTATATTCCTAATTGTTTATTAGAAATGTGTACCCATTTTTTAAAAAGTTTTGAGATATAATTGACATGCAACCTTGTATTAGTCTTAGTTGTATAAGATAGTTGTATAACTAAAAGTTCGTACCTTTTGACCCCCTTCACCCATTTTGCCCACCACCATCCCTCACCTCTGGCAACTACCAATGTATGCTCTGTATCTTTGAGGGGTTTTTTTGTTTTTTTTTTTTCTCAAAGATTCCACATATAAGTGACATCATATTAGCATTTGTCTTTCTCTGACTTCTATCATTTAGCATAATGCTCTCAGGGTTCATCCATGTTGTAAGTAGCAGAATTTCCTTATTTTTTAAGGCCAGATGGTATTGCGTTGTGCGTCTATGTATATTTTCTTTATTCATGTATCAGTGCTTGTTTAGATTGTTTCCATGGGTTGGCTATTATGCATAATGCTCCAGTGAACAGAGAGGTGTAGATATCTCTTCAAGATAGTGGTTTTGTTTCCTTGGATAAATACCCAGAAGTGGAATTGTTGGGTCATATGGTAGTTTTATTTTGAAATTTTTGAGCAACATTTGTACTGTTTTGGTTTTTTTTCTTTTTATAAGGATTTGTTTATTTTAGAGAGTACGCACGCTTGCACTAGGGGAGGGTGGGGCAGAGAGAAGCAGACTCCCTGCTGAGCACGGAGCCATTGCAGGGCTCATTCTCATGACTCTGAGATCATGGCCTGAGCCGAAATCATGAATTGAATGCTTCACCAACTGAGCCACCCAGGTGGCCCATGGTACTGTCTTCCATAGTGGCTGTACCAATTTACATGGCTACCAACAGTGCACCAGGGTTTTCTTTTCTCCCACACTTGTTATTTCTTGTATTTTTGATGATAGCCATTCTAACAAGTGTGAAGTGGTATTTCACTGAGGTTTTCACTGATGATTAGTGATGCTGAAAACCTTTTCGTACCTGTTGGCTATTTCTATGTCTTCTCTAGAAAAATGTCTATCCAGATCCTCTGCCTATTTTTCAATCAGATTTTTTGGGTTTTTTTGCTATTGAGCCAAATGAGTTCTTTGTATAGTTTTTATGTTAACCTTTTATCATATAGTTGCAAAGATTTTCTCCTAGTTTATAGGTTTCTTTTTCATTATGTCGATGGTTTCCTTTGCTGTACAAAAGCATTTTATATAGTCCCACTTAATACATTTTCGCTTTTGTTGCCTTTGCTTTTGATGTCATCAGATCCAGTAAATCGTTGCCAAGATCTATGTCTGGAGCTCATTCCCTATGTTTTTTCTGGTAGTGTTATGGTTCCAAGTGTTATATTCAAGACTATTCCGTTTTGAATTGATTTGTATATCGTATAAGGTTCCAATTTCATTCTTTTGCGTGTGGCTTAGTTTTCCCAATACCATTTATCGAGGAGTCTGTTGCTTCTCCATTGTATATTCTTGATGCCTTCATCATAAATTAATTGACCGTATATGTGTGGATTTATTTCTGGGTTCTTTATTCTGTTTTGTTGATCCGTGTTTGTGTTTTAATGCTAATACCATACCGCTTTGGTTACTATAGCTTAGTAACATGGTTTGAAATCAGGAAGTTCGATGCCTCCAGCTTTGTTCTTTCTTAGGATTGCCTTGGCTATTGGGGTCCTTTTGTGGTTCCATACAAATTTTAGGTTTGTTGTTTCTAGTTCTGTGAAAAATGCCATTGGACTCTTGATAGGGATTGCATTGAATCTGTTGATTGCTGTGGGTATATGGATATTTTAATAGTGCTAAATCTTCTAGTTCATAGACCAAATATCTTTCCATTTATTTGTGTTATTTTCAATTTCTTTTATCAGTGTCTTACAGTTTTCAAGTGTATAGGTCTTACACTTCCTTGGTTACATTTATACCTTGGCATTTTATTCTTCTTGATGCAACTGTAAATGGAATTATTTTCTTAATTTCTCTTTCTAATAGTCTGTTATTAGTATATAGAAACACAACAAGGGCACCTGGGGGGCTCAGTTGGTTAAGCATCTACCTTCTGCTCAGGTCATGGTCCCAGGGTCCTGGGATTGAGCCCCACATCAGGTTCCCTGCTCAGTGGAGAGCCTGCTTCTTCCTCGCCCTCTGTTGCTCCCCCTGCTTGTTCTCTCTCTCTCTGTCAAATAAATAAATAATCTTAAAAAAAAAAAAACCCCACAACTGATCGTGTATTCATTTTGTGTTCTGCAAATTTTATTTTCTATGTGTAATTGCATGTCATCTGCAAATAGCAACAGTTCTACTTTATTCTGTTCCAATATGGATGCCTTTTAGTTTTCTTGCCTAATTTCTCTGGCTAGGAGCAGTGTTGAAGAAGAGTAGTGAAAGTGGGCATCCTTGTCTTGTTCCTGAACAGGAAGATAAGGTTGGAAGTAATAAGCTTGAGAGTAGGGTCTTTGTGGAGCTGAAACTCCGACCTCTGAGGAGGCACAGCTCTCTGGTGCTGGTGTCTCTTAGTGGAGGCAGAGGTGGCAGGGACCTGTGATGAAGTGGGTTCTCCAGAGCTTGGAAAATCAGCCAGCTGTATTCAGTTGCTCCTTTGAAGTCCCAGTGCTGCTGCGGGGATGAAGAAGCCTTCTGGGGTGATGTTCTTAAGAACACAAGCAAGCCCACAGGAAGCAGAAAGGAAGGAGCAAAACCCTTCTTCCTCCCCCAGCCTCATACTCTGTCCTTCCACAGCCAGCTGGCAAAGCGGAAATGGAGTGTGCAGATTCCCCACTCCAGAGCCGCAGAGCAGTAGAAGGGTGGAGTTGGAGCTGAGAACAAATAATGTAATAGTGGGACATCACTCTTGGTTTATCCTATCTCTGCAGATCCAGTCCATCACCAAGTCCTGTCAACTCTACCTCTGAATCAAATCTGAAGTTTGTTCACTTCTCTTTGTCTGTACTGCTGTCTCTTAGGTCCACTTGGGCTCCTTTCCACTGGCCTACTATGATGGCTCCCTCACTAGTCTGTGATTCCAGTCTTACCCTTTTATAGTTCATTCTCCACACAGCAACCAGAGTGGTCTTTTCTATATATAAATCAAACCCTGTACTTCCCTTCCTAAACTGCCTGGCAGATCTTCTTTGTACTTAGAATAAATTCCATATTCTTAACTGGGGTCTATAGGGCTATATGTGGTCTGTCCCATTTGTCTCTACCTGATTTTCTATTCTTCCTTCCTCCCTCCTTATATTCCTACTATACTGGGCTTACCACTATGAGTCCTCCTTACTCTCTGATAATAACATACTTATGGATTTACTCTGTTTTGTCTGGTTTCTTTGCTTGAATTGTACTTCCATTTGCATAGCATCCTAGTTTTGTTCACCACTTAATCTTCAGTGCTTGGAGACATGCTTGGCACAAATGGATGAATCTTGGACTCTTTCCCTCACCTTCCCTCCCCCTGCTCCCCACTCCGTCTCCCCCAGGGCCCATATCCCAGTAGTCACCAGAACCTATGGGGTTCTAGTTCTTGGGCTTCTCTTCAGTCTTTTCGTTCTGCTCTGTCTGCAGTGTCATGCTTTGTTTCATATTTCTATTGGTTTCTGTTCTGCTGCTGCCATCTTTGAACTGCTTTCCCTTTCTTTAGTCTTTTGCCTCTTCCAGCCCCTACCTCGCACTGCCACCAAAGATGAGTCTGTTTATATCCCTTGTGTGCTTTAAAAATTACATGGTGACTCATTTCCTATAGGATGAAGTTCTAGCTCCTTAGAGTCAATGGACCATGTTGTTCCCAGTCTTACTTAAGCCTTTCTGTGCTCTTCAGTGTAACGGTATCAGTCAAGGTGCAGGTGGGGAAGCAGAGCTACTATGAATGGCAGGTGATCAGGGATTTATGTTAGGAAGCAGACCCTGTAGAATGGTGTGAGGAGCAGGGGAAGTGAAGGATGGAGGATCAGAGGAAATCCCTGGTTTCCTGAAGCGCTGGTGTGGCAGATCAGCTGGAGCTTGTAGGGGAATCTAGCTGGCATGGCCGGTGCCAGAGGGAGCCACAAAGGGGAAGCTCATGAGAGGTCTCTGGTAAGCTCTCTCCTCCGAGTAGCTGTCAGCACTGTGGGTCTGCAGCCAAGCATCTAGTGGGGCCCGTTGATGGGCAAGGCCTACAGTTGGAAAGAAGAGCTGAGGGAAGAGTGGAAAAAAACTAGGACCGGCTAGAACTGGCTGGCTGCCTCGGCAGCTGTCCTTCATCCCATCTGCCTGGAGAGATCTTCAGAGAGTCATGGCAGCTGGTTCACTTCTGCCTGCTCCACCTTGCACAAGGTCCTCTTTGGGACTAGCTTTCACTTGGAGCCATACAGGGAACATGGTTCCCAGCTTCCTGGAGTTGACAGTAGATGCACCCAGCTGGACAGTCTGTGAGTTAGTTCAATGGACCTGCTGGCTGTTGTCTGACTGTGCTGGGTCATTTCATGCTGGCGTCTTTGCAGTGTATGTGCTGTGTTTCCGCCTGGTGATTTCTTCTACCCTTCCTAGTGAGCTTCTGCTTGTCCTTCAAGACCCAACTCAAATGTTACCTCCTTGAAACCTTCACAATTCCCCAACCACAGCCTTCTCTGTTTTCATAGTAGTCCTCTAGCTTTGCATTTAGCAGTTTCAACCACAGTTTCTTTCCACTTTCTCCAAGTAATTCAGGTACTTAAGGACAACTCATCTAGTGATGGAAACGTTCACGGCAAATATGAGCCCAGAATGGTTTCCCGGAAATAAGTTTTATAAAAACCAGCGCCTTCACCAAAACTTTTCTGGTCTGAATTTGCCACACTTGGGGGATAGTGGTGGTAGAAGGGGTTTGGCTGATGGCCTCTTTTATCTCTTGTCAGTTGTAAGAGATTCACACGCTATGGCCACTCCCACTGCCTCTTGAAGCCGCTGGTCAAAGGGTGCAGAGCAGTGCACAGCTTACTGGAAATGTTTGAGTATTCCCTCTCTTCAACAGCGAGTTCGCCTGCGGGCCAGAACAGTGTTTCTGAAGAACCCGTTAGAAGTAGCCTAATGTCTGTCTACTCAGAAAGGCCAGGCAGCCAAGTGCAGATTAGATATTGGGAGCTGGGGAAAGACAATCCAGCAACCATTGCTTAACTGCGTAATGGTAAGATGTCATTTACTCCTTAAGGGTAGAAAGTGGGTCACTTGGTGTTTTCTCTTTTCCAGATTACAAGGCACTTGGTATCTTGAAGCGGCAGTTCCCTAACACAGCGCTAATGGGGCTGACTGCAACCGCGACAAGCCATGTTCTGAAGGATGCCCAGAAAATACTGTGTGTGGAAAAGTGTTTTACTTTCACGGCTTCTTTTAATCGGCCGAATCTTTATTATGAGGTTTGTAAGTTCTATGTCAGTTTATTATTTTCATAAAGGATTGCAGCAGAGGTGACCTTTTCATTGTGTTTATTTACATGACTAACAGTTAACTCTGTTTAAAAGTTTTTAAAATCATGAGGTGATTATAAGCAGATCAGTAATTAATGCTTTCTTCATGTATCTCTGTTGCTTTGTTGGGTTAAATAAAAGACATCGCCTTGTGAAATTGATGCACATTCTTATGCAGGGATGGAGGGAAGGAGTAGATTGATACCAAGGACCCTAATGACATTTCTTGAAGTTATTACAAAATAATACAATATTAATATGCCATTAAAGATTTGCTGATACTCCATTTAGATTATATAGCTTAATAGCTGTTTTTTTTTCCTTTCTTTCCAATCCTTTTAAAAGAATAGATAATATTTTTCTGAGTTTTCACTGAAGTTATTTATGCCAGGGTTTATGTTTTTATAAAAGTAACATCAGAAAATAGGGGCACCTGGGTGGCTCAGTCAGTTAAGTATCCAACTCTTGATCTCAGCTTAGGTCTTGATCTTGTTTGTGATCTCGTTTGCCCACACTGGGCATGGAGCCTACTCAAATAAAACAAACAAACAAAAAAAAACCCATAAAATAAAAAGATCTCCATCTTTATAAGTTTGCTGCTTCTTCCCTGGTAAATTCAAAACCAAGAATCAAGAAGAGTCAGGGAGGTAAATGTAAGAATGAGAAAAAGCACTGTGCCCATAAAAGTATGGCACCCTGAAAGTTTTAAGTAAACAGCTACATGGATGGTGCTCATTAATTTACTTTGTAATAAGTTAGCTTTTTCTTAGATTCGGCAGAAGCCCTCCAACACCGAAGATTTTATCGAGGATATTGTAAAGCTCATTAATGGGAGATACAAAGGGCAATCAGGTAATAAAAAACAAACCAACTTTGAAGACTGAGCGAGAACTTTTGAGAAGTAATTAATATTACACTGATCTACTGATAAATTATTAACAACCAAAAATATTAGTGCATGGCAGAAGGTACTTGAAAATGGTAGGATAAAATTAATTTGCTTGGTGATCTTAGAAACTGGGTGTGTCATTTGCTCATGGGACAGATTATAAGAGTCATAAAACTGATTTATTTTTGTTTATTTGCACCTAATTGCTTTAAATAGTGGACCTAATGACATAATGCTAATTACCAAGAGCACATGTTTAGTAAGTATCCGCTGTGTATAAGACAGAAGGTTAAGGTGTGATTTTCCAAAGGGATATAATATACAGTCCTTAATAGCAAAGGACACATTAAGGAATAAACAGTACATATTGAATGAGTTAACTGTAGATGGAGTTGAGAGTATTTGTCTGCATGTTCCAGGATTAATGCATAGACAGGTGTTACTGAAGCACAGAGTTTGTGTAAAAGTAGCATTTCCAAGCTGTTCTACAGATTTTCAGGAGCTACTAATGGTGCCCTGGGTGAAAGGATCTCCAGGGTCAAGTTTGGGAAAGGCCGCAGCTCTTTATCCCTCCTGGAGCTTCGCAGGGTGTGTCAGTCAGCACGTGAGAAGTTCTGGCTAGCCCTGCAAATAGAGAAACCTGTTAGCTGTGTTCGATGCAGTGATCTCCAGTCACTTGCACATGAAACTTTTCATACCATACTCGAGAGAAAAAAGAGATAATGGGAACCAGCACTGGTGGCCCAGGGCTTATTTGTGCTTTTGAGCAGGCTGCTTGGTCAAATCTTGAATTATGTGAGAAAGTCATTATGTGTTCAGGACCTTGGAATCTTTCCTAAATCTTTTTCTCCCAATTTAGTATCTTGAATGTGTGTTAAAAATTCTATATACCTAACAATTGAACATATTTTACTACAGGAATTATATATTGCTTTTCTCAGAAAGACTCTGAACAAGTTACAGTTAGTTTACAGAAACTGGGAATTCAAGCAGGAGCGTACCATGCCAATATGGAACCAGAAGATAAAACCAATGTTCATCGAAGATGGTCAGCCAATGAAATTCAGGTTAAGTATATATCTTCAATAGAAGCCTAGTTAACATTTAAAAATATTTTAACTTGATTTAATTAACATAAAATGTTAAAACATTTTAGGTAGTAGTGGCCACAGTTGCATTTGGTATGGGAATTGATAAACCAGATGTGAGGTTTGTTATCCATCATTCAATGAGTAAATCTATTGAAAATTATTACCAAGAGAGTGGACGTGCAGGTATGTACAACTCCTATCCAGAAGTAACTTTTAACAAAGCTTTTCTAAAAATTATACTATAGATGATGTTTAACAATTCTGTATTTTTAATCTTCTTTATTAGCTAGTATTTTAGAACAATGAAGTCCTTTTTGCAGTTTTTTTTATTTTAATTTTTAGTTGGTTTTTTTTTTTTTTTTTTTTTTTGCAGTTTTATGCTTAATTGTACTTATGTACTTAAGTGCTTATCTTACTTGTATGGGAGTGTTATGAATTGTTTCCTATGTTTGCTAAGATAATTTGATGTCCATCTTTGCCTTCTGAATTTTTAATTAGTGGTTTCAAGTTTATAACTTCAGTAACTAGGTTATGCACATATTTTTTTAAGTTATAAAGCTGATTGTTGATAAGTCTCTTTAGTCATTTTTTCTTTTTATAATTTGAAGGCAGGTATTAAAAATTAACTTTCATTTCTCTGAAATTTCTAGATGTGATATATGTAGACTGTGAAGCATTGTCAGCTGATTTTATACATATTATTTTTGCATATTTTGAAATTTTCAAGTAATTATGCAATCGATTTCTCACACTACAGGTCGAGATGACATGAAAGCGGACTGTATTTTGTATTATGGCTTTGGAGATATATTCAGAATAAGTTCAATGGTGGTGATGGAAAATGTAGGACAACAGAAGCTTTATGAGATGGTGTCATACTGTCAAAACATAAGCAAGTAAGCCACATACCTTTTTATAACTTGTCACTTAAACATAAGCACTATATGAAATTACTTTGAGTACTTGCTCAGTAAGTAAATACACTGTAGAATATCAAGTACAAACCTGTAAAAGCAAATGTCAGTACATGAACCCTCAGCATCTGCCTTAATTCAAGAAGAGAGATTCTCTCTCTCCCTGATAATCCTCCAAAACGCTTTTTTATTGGAGTTATTTTTTAAAGTAAAACAAGCATATTGAGATGCTGATTTTAATTAAAGAATAATTGACATATAATATTTATTAGTTTCACATGTACAACATAGTGAATTAGTATTCATATATATTACAAAATGGTCACCACAGTAAGTCTAGTGACCCTCTGTCACCCAGCAGAGCTGTTAGAATATTAAGGACTATATTCCCTCTGCTGTATAGTACATCCCCCAGTCATCTTTATATTATAACTGGAAGATTGTACCTCTTAATCCCCTTCATCTTATTTCATCCATCCCCCTTTTATTGAAAGTTTTGATACAAATGAGTCCAAGCCTTTTCTCTCTGGCTCCGAAATACAGCTACATGCTTTACTAATTTTGAAAAGGTATGTATGGTAGGCATTTTGAGAGCTGAGCTTGGTAACAGGTACCATCTCACCAGCTGATGGGCTGATGAAATAGTTGAGAGCAGGGTTAAGTTTCTCCTTAAGAAATAAATATAAATCTATTTGGGGTGGTTTTAGTTAGACCGTATAGTTCCCTGATGGCTTTTCAGTATTAGTCATTTTTATACTCTTATTGCTCATCCTAAAAAGGACTCTAAAATTTTGAACTGATAACCAGTGATTGGACTGTGACAGAAAATGTCATTTCTTTCCTATAGGTGGTGCAACAATCTAGTTAAATAAGAAAATGAAAATTTCCTTAGATATCCAGTAGATTCCCAAGAAGCATATTTTGGGGTTTAGAGTCAAATGCAAGAAACTGCTAAAATACAAGAAACTGCTTTGCTATCAGGAAAATTCTCTTAATTTTTGCACAGTATTGAATCTCAAAGGGAATCTTAGACAACTTCTAAAAGAAGTATTTATCAAATACATACAGAAAAAATTATGTGGTAAAAATACATACAGAAAAAATTATGTGGTAGGTAGGAGAATAGCCCCCAGAGACTAGGGTATAATAACCCTGGGTTGTTTGGATGGGTCTAGGATAATCACAAGGGTCCTTAAATGTGGAAGGAAGCAGGGAAGGTCGTTGGCTTTGAAGATGGAGGAAAGGGAGGCATGAGCCAAGAATTCATGCAGTCTCTAGAAACTGGAAAGGACAAGAAAACAGATTCTCCCTTAGAGCCTCCAGAAGAAATCCATTCCTGCTGACACCTTGATTTTAAGCCAGAGAGACCCATGTCAGACTTCTATAGAAATTTAAGATAATAAATTTGTGTTGTTTTAAGCCACTGAGCTTGTGGTAATGTTATGACAGCATTAGGAAACTAATATAATGTATAATTCTGTGTTTTGAAATAGGGATTTTTAAAACTTATCAGGTCATTTAGTAATTTGTATCTCTAAATGTGTTTGCAGGTGTCGCCGTGTATTGATAGCTCAACATTTTGATGAAGTGTGGAATTCAGAAGCATGCGACAAAATGTGTGATAATTGTTGTAAAGACATTGGTGAGTTCATGGTTTTTCTAATTGAAGTAGAGTTGGCACATAATATTACATTAGTGTCAGGGGTACAGCACAGTGATTCCATAAGTCTGCACTGTGCTGCCCACTGCAAGTGTAGCTACCATCTGTCACCGTGCAATGCTGTTACAGTACTGTTGACTGTATATTCCCTGTGTTGTGCCTTTCACCCCATGACTTAATCATTCCATAACTGTAAGCCCGTACTCCCACTCCCCTTCATCCATTTTACCCATCTCCCCACCTCCCTCCCCTCTGGCAAACATTGGTTTGTTTTCTATATTTGTGGGTCAGTTTCTGCTTTCCGTTTATTCCTTTGCTTTTTTTTCTTAGATTCTACATATATGTGAAAACCTATGGTATTGTCTTTGACTCATTTTACTTAGCATAATACCTTCTGTCCATTTATTGTTGCAAATGACAAGATCTCATTCTTTTTTATGGCTGAGTAATACTGCATTGTATATATATACCACAATGGCATATCAGTGGACACTTGGGATGCTACCATATCATGGCTATAAACGTAGCGGTACATGTACCTTTTCAAATTAGTGTTTTTGTTTCTTGAGGGTAAGTACTTGGTAGGGGAATTACTGGATCATGTGGTAGTTCTGTTTTTAACTTTTTGAGGAACCTCTATACTGTCTTCCACAGTGGCTGCATCAGTTTGCATTGCCGCCAACAGCGTACAAGGGTTCCATTTTCACCACATCCTCACCAACACTTGTTTCTTGTGTTTTTGATTCTAGCCATTCTGACAGGTGTGAGGTGATGTCTCACTGTGGTTTTGATTTGCATTTCCCTAATGATGAGTGATGGTGAGCATCTTTTCATGTGTCTGCCTGTTGACTGTTTGTAGGTCTTATTTGGGAAAACTATTCAGGTCTTCTGCCCATTTTTAATTGGATTATGGGTTTTTTTTCCCCTTGGTTTTGAGTTGTGTAAGTTCTTCATATATCTTATACTAACCCTTTATTGGATATGTCATTTGCAAATATCTTCTCCCATTCAGTAGATTATCTTTTAGTTTTCTTGATGGTTTTCTTCACTGTGCAAAAGCTTTTTGGTTTGCTGTGGTCCCAGTAATTTATTTTTGCTTTTGTTTCCCTTGCACAAGAAGACATATTCAGAAAAATGTTGCTATGGTCGATGTCAGAGAAATTACTGCCTGTGTTCTCTTCTGGAATTTTATGGTTACAGGTCTTATATTTAGGTCTTTAATCCATTTTGAATTTGTTTTTGTATATGGGAAGAAAGTGGTCCAGGTTTCCCAACACCATGTATTGAAGAGAGTGTCTTTTTCTCTATATTCTTCCATCCTTTGTCATAGATTAACCAGATATATAAGGGTGGGTTTGTTTCTGGGCTATTCTTTTTCATTGATCTGTGTCTGTTTTTGTGCCAGTACCATATTGTTTTGATTATTACAGGTTTGTAGTATATCTTAAAATCTGTGATTTGAACTAGATTTGTTCTTTCTCAAGATTTCTTTGACTCTTTGAGGTCTTTCGTGGTCCCATACAAATTTTAAGATTATTTGTTCTAGTTCTGTGAAAAATGGTGTATTTTGATAGAGATTACACTGAATCTGTAGATTGCTTTGTGTAGTAGGCAGTTTATCAGTATTCTTCCAATCCATGAGCATTGAATATCTTTCCATTTGCTTGTGTAATCTTCAGTTTCTTCCATCAGTGTTTGATAGTTTTCAGAGTATAGGTTCTCTTGCTTCCTTGGTTAAGTTTATTCCTGGGCATTTTATTATGTTTGGTGCAATTGTAAATGGAATTGTCTTTTTAATTTATCTTTCTGCTACTTCGTTATTAGTGTATAGAAATGTAACTGATTTCTGTGTATTAATTTTGTATCCTGCAACTTTACTGAATTAATTTATTCTAATAATTTCATGGAGTCTTTAAGGTTTTCCATGTATAGTATAATGTCATCTACAAATAGTGATATTTTAACTTCTTCCTTACCAATATGGATTTATTTATTTTTTCTTGCTGTGGCTAGGACTTCCAGTACTATGTTGAATAAAAGTGGACATCCTTGTCTTGCTGCTGACCTTGGAGAAAATGCTCTCAGTTTTTCACCATTGAATGTAATGTGAGCTCTAGATTCTTCATGTATGGCCTTTATTATGTTGAAATATGTTCCCTCTACACCTACTTTTTGGAGTTTTTATCATGAACGGATGCTGAATTTTGTCAGATGTGTTTTCTGCATCTATTCAGATGATACATGGTTTTTATTTTACCTCTTGTAAATGAGTATCATATTGATTGATTTGCAAATATTGAACCATCCATGTATTCCGGGAATAAATACCACTTCATTCTGGTGAATGATCCTTTTAATGTGTTGTTGAATGTGGTTTGCTAATATTTTGTTGAGAAATTTTGTATCTATGTGCATAGGTGATATTGGCCTGTAGCTTTCTTTTTGTGTGTTGTCTTTGGTTTGGTATCAGGGTAATTATGGCCTCATGGAATGTATTTGGAAGCTTGCTTTCTTCTGTTTCTTGGTATACTTTGAGGGGATACATGTTTGGTAGAATTCATCTGTGAACCCATCTGGTCTTGGACTTTGTTGCTAGTTTTTTGGTTATCACTTCCATATTGTTACTAGTACTTAGTCTGTTCAGACTTTGATTTTTCCCGATTCAGTTTCAGAGAATCATGTCTCTAGCAATTTATCCATTTCTTCTAGGTTGTCCAGTTTGTTAGCATCTGATTTTTCATAATATTCTCTGACATTCCTTTGTATTTCTGGGGTGTTAATTGTTACTTTGCTTTCATTTCTGATTTTATATGGATCCTCTTGTTTTTTCTTGATGAGTGTCTGGGTAAAGGTTTATCGTTTCCTTTATTATTTCAAAGAACCAACTTTTAGTTTCCTTTATCTTTTCTTTAGTCTCTGTTTCCTTTCTGCTTTGATCTTATTTCTTTCCTTCTATTTACCTTGGGTTTTGTTCTTTTTCTAGTTCCTTTAGGTATATTAGATTGTTTATTGGAGATTTTTCTTGTCTTGAGATAGTCTTGTATTGGTAATAAATTTCCCTCTTGAAACTGTTTTTGGGGTGCCTGGTGGTTCAGTTGGTTAAGCGTCAGCCTTCGGCTCAGGTCATGATGTCTGGGTCCTGGAATTGAGCCCTGTGTCAGGCTCCCTGCTCAGGGGGGTCTGCTTCTCCCTCTCCTCCCACCCACTTGTGCATGCTCTCTCAAATAAACAGAATCTTAAAAAAACAAAACAAAACAAAAACCAACAAAAAAAGCTGCTTTTGCTGTGTCCCAAAGATTTCTTTTTTGTTTCAAATTTTTATTTAAATGCTAGTTAACATATGTCCCAAAGATTTTAGACAGTTGTGTTTTCATTTTCATTTGTCTCCATGTATTTTTAAAAATTTCTTATCTGTTGACCCATTAGTTATGTAGCAGCATGTTTAGCCTCCACATGTTTGTGTGTTTCCTAGTTTTTTTTCCTGTGATTGATTTCTGGTTTCATATTGTTGCAGTTGGAAAAGATGCATGGTATGATTTCCATAGTCTTAAATTTATTGAGGCTTATTTTAATTTTGTCCCCTAATGTGATAGGTCCCAGAGAATGCTCTGTGTGCACTTGAAAAGAATGTGTAATATGCTCTTTTTGGATAGAATGTTCTGTATATATCTGTTATGTCCATCTAGTCTCATGTGTCATTCGAAGACAGTTTCCTTGTTCACCTGCCTGGATGATCTATCCATTGATGTAAGTGGTGTGTTAACGTTCCTCTGTATTATTGTATTACTGTCAGTTTCTCTCTTTGGTTATGTTTGCTTTATGTATTTACATGCTCCTGTGTTGGATGCATAGATATTTACGCTTTTTATGTCTTGTTGTTGGATTTGTGCCTTTATCATTATGTAATGCCCTTTGACTGCCCTAGTCCTTGTTTTAAAGTCTATTTTGTCTGATATATGTACTGCTACTTGGCTTTTCTTTTTGCCTCCATTTTGCATATGTTTTTCCATCCCTTCACTTTTAATTTGTATGTGTCTTTAGGTCTGAAGTCAGTCTCTTTTAGGCAGCATATACTAAGTCTTGTTTTTTTTTTTTTTTTTTTTAAGAGTTTATTTATTTATTTGACAGAGAGCAGCAGCAGAGGGAGAGGGAGAAGCAGACTCCCCAATAAGCAGAGAGCCTGATGTGGGACTCAGTCCCAGGACCCTGGGATCATGACCTGATTCAAAGGCATGCACTTAACCGACTGAGCCACCCAGGCGCCCTGAGTCTTGTATTTTAATTCATTCCAGCACCCTCTGTTTTTTGAATGGAACATTTAGACCATTTACATTCAAAGTAATTATTGATAGCTGTGTCCTTATTGCCATTTTGTTGATTGTTTTCTGGTTGTTTTTGTAGTTCTCTTTTCTTGCTTTCTTTGTGATTGATGACTTTCTGTGGTGTTGTTTGGCTTTCTATTGTTACTTTTTCCCCCATTTTTTTAAAGTTTGCCTTTTTATTGTTTTGTTTTTAAAATTTTTTAAAAAGTAATCTCTATGCCCAATGTGGGGCTCAAACTCACAATCCTGAGATCAAGAGTTGTATCTTCCACTGACAAGCCAACCTAGAGCCCCTATTTTTTAAATTCCTTATTTCTTTTATTTGAGTTAACACAATGTTAATTGGTTTCAAACGTACAACATAGTGATTCAGCAACTCTGTAAGTTATACCGTGCCCATCACAAGTGTAGTTACCATCTGTCACCACATAACACTGTTACAGTACCATTGACTATATTCTGTATACTGTATTTTTTTCCTTTATTTTACCTATTACAGGTGTTGTCTTTGTGGTTACCATGAGGTTCATATATTAACATTCTAAGTATAAAGCAGTGTATATTAGGTGATGGTCACTTAAGTTTGAACACATTCTAAAAACTTTTTCACACCCCCTCCATGGTTTATGTATATGTTGCCATGTTTTACATCTTTTTATTGAGAATTTCCTTACATCTAATTATGGCCTTTTCTTTTCCACTTAATGAAGTCCCTTTAGTATTTCTTGTAAGGCCAGTTTAGTGGTAATGAACTCCTTTACCTTTTGTTTGTGAACTCTATCTTTTCTTCAATTCTGAGTGATAATCTTGCTAGGTACTCTTGATTGCAGGATTTTTTCCTTTCAGCACTGTGAATGTATCATACCACATTCTTCTGGCCTGCAGTTTCTGCCAAAAAATCAGCTGATAGCCTTATGTGGTTTTTCTTATACATAACTTTTTGTTTCTCTCTTGCTTTTACAATTTTATCTTTAACCTTGGACATTTTAATTGTGTGTTGTGGTGTGGACTTTCTTGAGTTCATCTTGTTAAGGTGCTCTGTGTGCTTCCTGAATCTGGATGTCTATTTCCTTCCTTAGGGAAGTTTTCAGCTATTTCTTCAAATTTTCTGCCCCTTTCTCTCTTCTCTTTCTGGGACCCCTCTAATATGAATGCTCACTTGATATTGTCTAACAGATCCCTTAACTTATCCTCATTTTTAAAAATTATTTTTGCTGTTCAGCTTGGGTGCTATCCTTACCCATCTTCCAGATCATTGATCTGTTCTGCATCCATTAATCAACTGTTGATTCCCTCTAATGTATTTTTCATTTCAGTTGTTTATTCTTCAACTCTGGTTCTTTGTATTTTCCAGTTCTTTGTTGAAGTTCTCAGAGTTTTTTCATTCTTAGTCTAGCAACCATTTTTAAGAACATTAAACTCCTTGTTAGGCGTATTGTTATCTCCATTTCATTAAGTTCTTTTTTTGACATTTTGTCTTGTTTTTTGGAGTATATTCCCTTGTCTCCCCATTTTGCTTGACTTTGTGTTCATTTCCATGAATTAGGCAGAACTGCTCCTTATCCCAAACTTGAAGGAATGGTCTTAGTGTGTGGTTGTCCCGTTTATGTAGATGGTATATGCCTGGTGATTTTTGTTGACTGGCTGGAGCTGTGGCTGGGGTGGGCTGGAGGTTGCAGGGGACCCTGTAGTGAGGTTGCCTTGGTGGGATGGGTAGAATTTAAGTGGGTGAGGGCTGGGGCATTCCTGAGTCTCTTTGCAGAGGGTGCCCTGGCAGGACAGATGATGCTAAAGTGGGTGCAAGCCAGGGGTGGAACTGGGGTTCTCCATGCATAGGGCACCCTGGCAGGATGGCTGAAATTAAAGTGGGTGTAAATTGGGGTATTCTGGCATGCACAGAAGGTGCCCTGGTGGGGGCAGCTAGAGCTGTGGCAGGTTGCTTGCCGGGGAGGTCCTTGGGTGCTTTGTGCAAGGGACAACCTGACAGGTCAGCTGTAGTTGAAAGGGTGTAGGCTGGGGCATTCATAGTGCTCTTTGCACAGATGGTGCCATGGAAGGACACCTGAAGTGAGTGCAAGCCAGGTTGACCAGGCAGGGCAGATGGGGGGTTCCCTAGAAAGCTATCTGAAGCCAAAGGGTTGCAGGCCTAGATTGTTCTGAGGTGCTTTGTGCCTGCCTCAGCATGGTGAGAGAGTTGGAGCTGTAGTGAGCACTGACCAGGGCTGTCCTGGTGTGCACCACCATGGGGCTGCCTTGGTGGGACAGCTGCGACTGGTGTGGGTTGGGGGCTCAGAGTTCACTGAGGTGGTAGGCTGGTTAGGGCGCCTGGACCCGCTCCCATCTATGCTGTCAAGGTGGTGGGGGAACATAAATTGTGGCACTCACTGGACCCTCCAATTCAGAGATAGTTAGCAGGGTTCAAGGGCTATTTCCTTTATATTCTGGTGGTTCTTTTAAGCCATGGGTTTTATTTTCTGTGGCCCAGCGTAGATGAATCTGCTTCTGGTACCTCATTACAATCCTCTGCACTGCAGTTTGCTGCATCGAGGGTGGGGGGCACCCTTTGTTCCCACATCTCAGTCTTTCTCAGTGTTCTCTAGGTGGTCTGTCTTGTTGTACAGAAGCTGGTCAGTCAGCCCTCAGTTCTTCTTCAGGAGGAAGTGCCTATAAATAGGTGTAGATTTGATGTGTGCCCGTGGAGGGGAGTTCAGCATCTTCCTGTGTCACCATCTTGGACTAGAACGGTCCCTAGTTCATCGTTCTTTAAACTTTATAGGCTAATATATATAGCTAGGACTACATGGGGGCAATATTAGGCCCCAAAATGGATTAAGCAAGCTGTGAATAGCATTTTCTAGATTCAGAAGTAACAACTCACAAGTTTTAAAGTAAAGGTAAATAAAAGGAAAAGTGCTGTGTGGAAGTATGAATCTTACATTGCTATATTATGGGCATGTTAAATTTTTAAGAAGTGAAGGAAATTTTAAATTCTGAATAGTAATGCTATTATAAGAAAAGGCTAGTCACTGATTGGGAAGAGAAATTTAATGCAAAGGAGAGATTATGGTCAGTCATTTCTGATGTAGATAATGGCTAACCACTCAGACACTAATTTAGCAGTGTTTTGGTGCTGTATTTTCACTTTTTTCATCCTGTGTGTTGTGCCTGAAGAGTTGGACTAACCAGTTCTCTCCCAATTTTGATGTCTTGGGTGAAGGTCACTATATATAACTTTGCAGCTAGAGAAACTTGTATGAGTTTATTATACTGCATTATACTGCCGCATTAACAGGAGTCTGATGTATATAATCAGGGTGCTAGAATCAATAATTAGGAATCTGACCAGGACATTACTGTCTCTAAATCAGAGTACGGAGGAAGCCATAGTTTTCATAATGTTGTTTAATGAGCACAGATCAGGTAAATATGAAAAACAGACTGATTCTCTTATAAATCTCTCTCAGTCATGTCTGGAAGACACTCTGGTTCCTAGAGCACACCTAGAGGCCTTCTGGTAACCAGCTTATTGTCTTTACATTACTGTAAATTCAATAATGGCTTACAGAGACTCTTGGTTTAGTGATAGACTTAAGGAACAGCCTAGTTCTAATGCAGAAAAACCAGTTTAGGGTGGCTGATGCTGACTCATCTTAAACCACTTCGACTAGCCTGTGCTTGCGGTAGTTTCTAAATCCCAGTTGCCTGTCTCATTATAGCATGTGAAAGAAAGAATGTGGCAGCACACTGCAGAGATCTAATCAAGATCCTGAAGCAGGCAGAGGACCTGAATGAAAAGCTCACACCACTGAAACTCATTGATTCTTGGATGGGAAAGGGTGCAGCAAAATTGAGAGTGGCAGGTGTCGCCCCTCCTAAACTTCCTCGTGAAGACCTGGAGAAGATGATTGCACACCTTCTTCTACAGCAGTATCTTAAGTAGATGCAAATCCATTTCTTGTCCTTTGGTGTTGTCTTTATGATTGTTTCTCAAAACTGCAACAGAACCAGTTTTCCAGTTGTTTCATGTACAACTTTTAAATGCCATATAAAATTTACCTAATACACTACAACTTTAACTGATCACTGCATGTCAAAAAAAATGCAATTTACAGAAAGTATTTGTTTTGTGCAAGTTTCATTCCCAATTAGTGTATTAAAATTATTGCATTTATGGTTAATTTTTTATAAATTTCAGTTTTTTATCATTTCTGAAAACCTTTCTGATTGTTGGCCTTTTTATCTTCCACAGAGAAGACTACAGTTTTACAGCTTATGCTACCATTTCATATTTGAAAATAGGACCTAAAGCTAATCTTCTGAACAACGAGGCACATGTCATTACCATGCAAGTAAAGAAGCCCGCGCAGAGCTGTTTCAGGGTACCTGGCTATTAATTTTTACATACTGAAGAAACACATTAGACCTTATGGAATGCTGTTAACGGGTACTGTCCTGGGCCCAGTGGAACACAAGAGGAGATAAGCAGTTTTCTTCTTAGAATCTGAGCATGGAAGAGAGAAAACATACCTTTGCTTTCTGTAGAGATATTAACTAATAATTTAAACTAGTCTACCTTTTAACATAGACTAGAGTTTCCAACCTTTTAGAACATGAAGAATCCGTTTTAGTGTTGTCTAATTTGCAATGCACCCTGCCCTCACAACATTGGTTGTGGATCAACACTGGTTGAGAAGTCGGCCTGTGCAGCAGAGGTCGAGAACCAGTGACTCTCACACACTACATACTCTCAAGCCTGCAAAAGCAGGCCACGTACCACTGTGTCTCTGATGTATCCCTTCAGGATAGGGCTCATATGAAGGACCAGTGGGATTAGTAATCTGAAAAGAAAATGGAACAGCTGAGTTTTGACCAGAATGTTTGCTTTGTTTTTATTTGTAGATTGAATCATCTCAAACTTGTCATTCTGAAGGAGGTGATAAAAAAAGGGAAGAAAAAAATTCAGGTAACTTCCAGAAGTCTGCAAACATGCTTCAGCAATCTAAGAATACAGGGACTAAGAAAAGAAAAATTGATGATGCATGAGTGTTTCTAAATTTTCCAAGAAGACAGTTTATGTATGTATACATTATTATTTTGTAGTTAAAAGTTTAAGACAATTTTATTAGTATTTTATACATATGGAACTTACTTCTGAAGTATTGAAGACTTGAAAATTTAAGATCATGAATTATATAAATTTACAGTATGAAAGAAAAATAATTTTACTGTAAAACATGTAAGAATGAATTCACATATCTATCTTAAATCCTTTATCCCTTGACATACTTTTTGATAGCAGTGTTATCATATGGAATATTTTACCTAGGCGTATCACAGAAAGGGAGTGATTTCAGCTCATAAGAGCTGTAGAATCTAAATGTAAAAGGAATAAGGTATCAATATAAATGATAATAGCAAGAAAGCTATTACTATATCTCTAAATCAAAACAATAAGCTACTTGAAACCATAACCCTCTCTGATATTTCCTAATCAAAGAATGAGTCTGGCATACCAGACCAAGTGGTTGGCTAAGTAGATAACAGCCTAGCTAAATCTGCTCCAAGGCCAAATCAGGAGTAACTTAAATCCTTACTTTTTTCCAGCAGAAAACTGACCACTAATGTAAATGTAACTGTAAATTATTTGATCTTTGCAATTTTATTTATATTTTGAAACTTTCCCACTGAAATCATTATCACTTCTGTATTCTTAACTTCATTAAATCAGTGCATTTACTTTATTGTGACTTTCGTGTGTTTGGAACTTCATTTGGATTAAAAAAGGCATTTTAAGAACTACATAATCTTCTAAATCAATATTTGGATCTAGCCCATCTTCTCCATATGATGAAAGAGCCATCTGATTTAAAATTAAGTTTTCAAATGTTTCTTCTAAATCAGTTTCACCAATTAAGGCAGCTCCCATCGTTCACCCATCTGCATGACGACTTTGACTTTATTCTCGTCCTTTGGTACGTCTCAGCATTAACTCGTGATCTGAACCTAAGCCCTGTGCGTTGTATTTTCGCAGCAATACAACCTCTGTACAGAGATGATGAAGTTATTCTAGTGAGTACCAAAAAGGAAGCACGATATGCACTTACACTGTGTTATTCTAGAATGGCCCGCACAGAGATCTATTCACAATATTTTACAGCTAAAAGTGTCAGTGGAGAGGGTCACAAAGAAAACATCTGAATGACACTGCATTTATTGTACAGATGACCCTGCCACACAATCTCTGTGATCAGTGAAAGTATCTAGTGAATTAAATATGTAGGACCTGGACTACATTAGTCTAGAGTCGTGACTTAAAGATTTAATAAGGAACTGAGTTAGATCTTTCACGAGCAAAGTAATCTCCTTAAACCTTATGTATGTGTGTTCCTCCTCACCAGTAAATTATGCAGAGAAGACTTGCCTCGGAGTAACGTAAAGAGGAGTAAATCATATGCATGACAAAGCACCTGGTTCATTCTTTTTTTTTTTTTTAATGATTTTTTATTATATTATGTTAGTCACCATACAGTACATCCCCGGTTTCTGATGTAAGGCTCGATGATTCATTAGTTGCGTATAACACCCAGTGCACCATGCAATACGTGCCCTCCTTACTACCCATCACCGGTCTATCCCATTCCCCCACCCCCCTCCCCTCTGAGGCCCTCAGTTTGTTTCTCATAGTCCATAGTCTCTCATGTTTTATTCCCCCTTCTGATTACCCCCCCTTTCTTTATCCCTTTCTTCCCCTACCGATTATCCTAGTTCTTAAGTTCCATAGATGAGAGAAATCATATGATAGTTGTCTTTCTCTGCTTGACTTATTTCACTTAGCATTATCTCCTCCAGTGCCGTCCATGTTGCAGCAAATGTTGAGAACTCGTTCTTTCTGATAGCTGAGTAATATTCCATTGTATATATGGACCACAACTTCTTAATCCAGTCATCTGTTGAAGGGCATCTCGGCTCCTTCCACGATTTAGCTATTGTGGACATTGCTGCTATGAACATTGGGGTGCATATGGCTCTTCTCTTTACTACGTCTGTATCTTTGGGGTAAACACCCAGTAGTGCAATGGCTGGATCATAGGGTAGCTCAATTTTTAACTTTTTAAGGGACCTCCACACTGTTTTCCAGAGTGGCTGTACCAACTTGCATTCCCACCAACAATGTAGGAGGGATCCCCTTTCTCCACATCCCCTCCAACAATTGTTGTTTCTTGCCTTGTCTATTTTTGCCATTCTAACTGGCGTAAGGTGGTATCTTAGTGTGGTTTTGATTTGAATTTCCCTGATGGCTAATGATTTTGAACATTTTTTTCATGTGTCTGTTAGCCATTTGTATGTCTTCATTGGAAAAGTGTCTGTTCATATCTTCTGCCCATTTTTTGATTTGTTTATTTGTTTCTCGTGTATTGAGTTTGAGAAGTTCTTTGTAGATCTTGGATACCAGTCCTTTATCTGTAGTGTCATTTGCAAATATCTTCTCCCATTCCGTGGGCTGCCTCTTAGTTTTTCTGACTGTTTCCTTGGCTGTGCAGAAGCTTTTAATCTTGATGAAGTCCCATAAGTTCATTTTATCTTTAGTTTCTCTTGCCTTTGGGGATGTATCATGAAAAAGGTTGCTTTGGCCGATGTCGTAGAGGTTGCTGCCTATGTTCTTCTCTAGAATTTTGATGGATTCTTGTCTCACATCGAGGTCTTTCATCCATTTGGAGTTTATTTTTGTGTATGGTGTGAGATAGTGGTCAAGTTTCATTCTTTTGCATGTAGCTGTCCAATTTTCCCAGCACCATTTATTGAAGAGACTGTCTTTTTCCCACAGGATGTTTTTTCCTGGTTTGTCAAAGATTAGTTGCCCAAAGAGCCGAGGGTCCATTTCTGGCTTCTCTATTCTGTTCCACTGGTCTATGTGTCTGTTTTTGTGCCAGTACCATGCTGTCTTTGTGATCACAGCTTTGTAGTACAGTTCGAAATCCGGCATTGTGATGCCCCCAGCTTTGTTTTTCCTTTTCAACAGTTCCTTGGAGATTCGGGGCCTTTTCTGTTTCCATACAAATTTAAGGACTATTTGTTCCAGTTCTTTGAAAAATGTCCTCGGTATTTTGATCGGGATAGCATTGAAAGTGTAGATTGCTCTGGGTAGCATGGACATTTTAACTATGTTAATTCTTCCGATCCATGAGCATGGAATATCTTTCCATCTTTTTATGTCTTCCTCAATGTCTTTCAAGAGTGATTTATAGTTTCTAGAATATAGGTCCTTTACGTCTCTGGTTAAGTTAATTCCAAGGTAACGTATGGTTTTTGGTGCTATTGTAAATGGGATGGATTCCCTAATTTCTCTTTCTTCAGTCTCACTGTTCGTGTATAGAAATGCAACTGATTTCTGAGCAATGATTTTGTATCCCGCCACGTTACTGAATTGCTCTATAAATTCTAATAGTTTGGGAGTGGCTTCTTTTGGGTTTTCCATATAGAGTATCATGTCATCTGCAAAGAGAGACATTTTGACTTCTTCTTTGCCGATTTGAATACCTTTGATCCCTTTTTGTCGTCTGATTGCTGTTGCAAGGACTTCTAGTACTATGTTGAATAATAGTGGCGAGAGTGGGCATCCTTGTCGAGTTCCTGATCTTAAGGGAAAGGCTTCCAGCTTTTCCCCATTGAGAATAATATTTGCAGTAGGCTTTTCATAGATGGCTTTTATGAGATTGAGAAATGTACCCTCTATTCCTACACTCTGAAGGGTTTTAATCAGGAAAGGATGCTGTATTTTGTCAAATGCTTTTTCGGCATCAGTTGAGAGGATCATATGGTTCCTGAGTCTTTTGTTGTTGGTATGATGTATCACGCTGATTGATTTGTGAATATTGAACCACTCTTGCATCCCAGGTATGAATCCCACTTGATCATGATGGATAATCCTTTTAATGTACTGTTGAATTCGATTAGCAAGGATCTTGTTGAGGATATTGGCGTCCATATTCATTAGGGAAATCGGTCTGTAATTCTCCTTTTTGAGGGGGTCTTTGCCTGGTTTGGGGATCAAGGTAATATTGGCCTCATAGAGTGAGTTTGGTAGCTTTCCTCTGTTTCTATTTTTTGAAATAGCTTTAGGAGAACAGGTATTATTTCTTCTTTGAATGTTTGGTAGAATTCCCCAGGAAAACCGTCCGGGCCTGGAGTTTTGTTATTTGGAAGGTTGTTTATCACTGACTCAATTTCTTCATAATTAATTGGCCTGTTTAAGAAATCAATTTCTTCCTGTTTCAATCTTGGTAGTTTATAGGTTTCCAGGAAGGATTCCATCTCTTCCAGATTGCTTAGTTTATTGGCATATAGCTGTTGATAAAAATTTCTAATAATCCTTCCAATTTCAATGGTGTTTGTCGTGACCTCTCCTTTTTCATTCATAATTTTAATAATTTGGGTGCTTTCTCTTTTCTTTTGGATAAGTCTTGCCAGTGGTCTGTCAATTTTATTGATTCTCTCAAAGAACCAGCTTCTAGTCCTGTTGATCTGCTCTACTGTACTTCTGGTTTCTGATTGATTGATTTCAGCTCTAATTTTGGTCAGCTGCTTCCTCGTGAGTGGATTAGGCCTGTCCCTCTGTTGCTGTTCCAGCTTCTTGAGGTGAGAATATAAAAACTGCATTTTAGATTTTTCTATTCTTTTGAGTGAGGCTTGGATGGCTATGTATTTCCCCCTTAGGACTGCCTTTGCAGTATCCCATAGGTTTTGGACTGTTGTATTTTCATTCTCATTGGTCTCCATAAATTGTTTAATTTGATTTTTGATTTCCTGGTTTATCGAGTCATTCCTGAGCAGGATGGTTCTTAGTCTCCAAGTGTTTGAGTTTCTTCCAAATTTTTCCTTGTGGTTGAGTTCCAATTTCAGAGCGTTGTGGTCTGAGAATATGCAGGGGATAATTTCAATCTTTTGGTATCGGTTGAGACCTGTTTTGTGTCCCAGAACATGGTCTATTCTTGAGAATGTTCCATGGGCATTAGAATAGAATGAGTATTCTTTGGTTCTGGGGTGTAGTGTTCTATATATATCTATGAGGTCCAACTCGTCAAGTATGGCATTCAAAGCCTTTGATTCTTTGCTTAGTTTTTGCCAGGGTGTTCTGTCTATTTCTGATAGTGGAGTGTTGAGGTCCCCTACTATTAATGTATTTTTATCTATATGTCTCTTTATTCTGGTTAAGAGTTGGCTTGTGTATCTTGCTGCTCCCCTGTTGGGGGCATATATATTTATAATTGTCATATCCACTTGTTGAATACTTCCTTTAAGAATAATATAGTGCCCTTCTGCGTCTCTAACTATAGTCTCTAGTTTAAAATCCAATCTATCTGATATGAGAATTGCTACCCCAGCTTTCTTTTGAGGTCCATTTGCGTGAAAGATGGTACTCCATCCCCTTACTCTCAGTCTGAATGCATCTTTGGGTTCGAAATGAGTCTCTTGTAGACAGCAAATGGATGGGTCATTTCTTTTTATCCAATCTGCAACCCTGTGTCATTTATGGGAGAGTTCAAACCATTCACATTGGCACTAAGTACTGAGAGATATGATTTTAATGATGCCATGTTGACAGTAAAGTCTTTGTTTGTATTGGTTGTGACTTTCTTTTGTGTATCACTCTTGGGGCCTTTTTACCTTTATAGAATCTTTTTATCCACATTTTACATGTGACACTAACTCCCATTGTTCTAGGGAATAGTGCTATTAATCAAGGGACAAATGTTCACTGAGCATTTGTGTCCTTAGACACAGGTGATATGAAACTGGTTCATTCAGCAACCATGTCTGTGAGGTACTATGCTCAGTGTTCAATGAATCTTGTTGAAAGAATGGACATAAAATACAGATCTTTTAAGGATGGATTGGATTTGATAGGCTGGCAGGACAAGGTCTAGGAAGGCTGAGCTTCTTCCAGGCTGAAGCAGAGATTCAGAGATGGGAATCTGTAATGTTTATGGGAACCTGCGAGGTCACATAAGAACAGCATATCGATTTCAACTTTTTGTTTCAAACCCAGAGTATTGGCAATGACTTCCTGAAATGTGTTGAGAAGGATTCTGAGGAAAGGGTGCTGGGATTAATTAGTAAAGTCTATCATGGACCCTAGATGGAGGGGAGCAGTTGTAATAGGTTGATGTATTGTTTGAAATTACTTACTTTCTCCTTCCTGCCCATTGCCATGTGACCGAAGGATCTTCTGCAAGAGTGTTTGTATCTCATTCCATTGACTTGGGACTTGGCCATGGTTCGTATGTTGGCCAATGGGATGTGAACAGATGTGACTTTTGCCATGTGTCCATGTGTGAGTTTTCACTTTCTTGTTCTTCTTCTCTGCTATCAGAAGGTGCATGTTCCACAGGAGAACTGTTCCTTCTGCCTGGGTCCTGGAGTGAGAAGTCCCATGGAGCAGAGTTGCAGCCTGCCTAGAGCCTGCATGTATGGAAGTCAGAAATGAACTTTTGTTGCTGTAGGCCACTGAGATCTGGGGGTTGCTTGTTAATGTGGCAAAGCTGACCAATGCCTCCCAAGGGACATCTTTCCTATTCTTTCCTTTGTGGTTTGATGCATATGACCATAAGCACACTGACCTTGAAGGCCAAATGTTAAGGATGGTAGGGCCACAGGTTGGAAGCAACCTGGTTCCCCGAATCACCACTTGGCAGAGAACTGCCTGCTAATCAAGAACATGTATTTTGGACTTTACTTGATCAATAAATCCATTTCTGCTTATTATAACACTAAAATTTTGGGCTCCAAGTTGTATAGTAGTTAATGTTTTCCTAACCAATATGTCAGGTTAAAAGGTGTGGACTAGATTCCCAGCAGGAATAGACAGGTAGTTGCTGATGATTTTTTAAAGAAGGGGAATAATACTGTGAGGACCGGTAGAGGCTACAGTTACAAGGGTTGAAGAATACTTTCTGAGTGATGTCGTGAGATCTTGGAACTGTTGGTGTTCTCAGAATACAGGTGAACTACTGACTGAGGCTGGGGGAAGGTGGGCATGATTTTGAAAGTCTCTCTAGAGGCTGTGGAAGGAGCTGCTGCAAAATGAATCCTATCTTCCTGAAATTTAAAGTCTTTTTTCTCTTTGGTAAAGGCCCTGGCTCTGGTCTTGCTTCATCTAGCCCAGTGCCTGATGTGTAATAAATGCTGAGTGGATGCTGGTCCTGGACTCACCAGTAGCTGAGTGCCTGTGATGTGGAGAGGGCTCCTTCACACACAGAATCACAGCAATAACCATGCAAGGTGCTGGCCAGTTTTATAGGTGAAGAAATGTAAATTCTAAGAGTAACTCGCTCAAGGTCTCTTGGAACAATCTTCTCTGAAATCCATATCTTTTCCAATATAACAGGATGTTTTCTCAGAAAATCATAATGGCTAGTATTTACTGAGGGTCTGCATGTGCGGACGCTCTGCTGGGTGCTTTACAAACGTGCAGAAGCAGCTGGTGTGTCAGATATTGTAGGCTGTTGCTAGTGTTCCTAAACTGTGGCCTCTGTGGGAAGTAGATGTCCTAGTCCGCTCAGGGTGCCGTAACAAAATGTCATAGGCTGGGTGGCACACACAACAGGGATTTATTTTTCATATTTCTGGATCCTGGGAAGGAAGTCCAAGATTAAGATACTGGCTGATTTGGTTCTTGATAAGGACTCTCATCCTAGCTTGTAGACAGCTGATTTCTCAGTGTGTCCTCACATGTCCTCACATCTCTGGTCTCTACTTGTAAGGGCACCAATTCCATCATGTGGGCCCCACCCTCATGACCTCATCTAACCCTGATTGCCTCCCAAAAGGCCCATCTCCAAATCTCATCACATTGTGCTTTAGGGCTTCAACTTACTCATCTGGGAAAGACACAAACATTCAGTCCATAACAGTAGGAAAAATGTTAACATAATTTTAGGGCAAAGTCTGATTCTTTCGGATTTCTTTTAGGGCCCCTTATTCATTTTCTTTTGTCCTCTCAGTTCTTTGGACTGAGGGAAAGGTGGTTTCAGGTTCTCACTAATGTCCTGCTCCTGCAGCTCTCACTTCACCCCACAGACTGATGGGCCGACTCTCATTTTATGGTGTTCAGATCACCCTGGTCCTTCCTTTATTAGTGGGAAGCAAGATGTGGCTCTGAGCACTTCCCATCCATTTAGTCACATTCCTTCATTCGCATTTATTTATTCAACAGATTTTTAATAAGCATGATGTGTCACCTGTTAGAATAATAGCCAATGACATTTGTAGCCCCTGGTTTCAAAGCCTTTTTCCATTCTTGGACTCTTGATTGTCACAACCATTACTACGAAGTGAGTGATATTACTACGAATTTTTTCATTGAAGAAACCCACGCTGAGAAGTGCTAAATAACTTGCCCAACATCACCCAGCAGGATGAGATTCAAATAAAAATTCTCTGACTTCCCAGTGCTCTTCTCTGCCTCCCACGCATCACAGACTGAGTTCTACAGTGCCCCCAGCCCTGTGGCTTGCAATCGTGGTCTCATTACTTTGATTTGTGCATTGTTTAGGGTGTATATAACAGCTACAAAGGACAACCCTCAGATCACAGTGGCTTCACACGATAAAGATTATGTATCATATAGTGCAACGTTGAGATCTGTGGTCAGTAACTCAGGAATCCAGACCTGCTCGAGCTGTGGATCTGCCATCGCAAATGTGTGGTTCACGTGATACAGATGTCACCCTGCCAGCCGAGGCGGGAGGCATGTGGAGAGGACACAACCACTCTCAACTTCCTCAGCCTAGATGTTTATCTTCCATCGGTGATGAGCAGTTATATGGCCTCACCTCGCTGCAGAGGGGCTGGAGATCAAGGTTAGCCACTGTCTATCAACACTGAATTGAGGTACCATTCTGAAGTTGATAGAGCTGTCCTGAGAAAGATGCCTCTGGAGGGAATGACCCTCATCTGCCCCATGTTCATGCCTCTATTGGTCTCTCATTCATGCCATCAGAACTCACAGAGCACCAACGTTGTGAGCCACTCGTAATCCAAGATCTCCTGGCTGAAGAACAGATTGGAGCCCAGTCAACCAAAACGTTGCTGGGGCCTCAGGCCACAGGCTGATTGGTGATGGAAGTGGTCTTTTCTTTTCAACAGGGTATTAGTTATTCTCATAGTTTTTCTTTATTTTTATATTCTATCAAAAATTTAAAAATGTTTACACTATCACAAAATACCCAGAGCTTTGTTGTGGTCACAATGTAAGTAGTCGGTTTCATGTACTTACCAGTTCTATCACCTGTCTAGCACTTTCAAAGTACTTCTATCTGGGAAACTGTCATGGGCACGTCCCAGTACAAAGGGAAGGGAGAGGCTTAACTCTGGAACCTGGGAGAACAGGAAGGAGGCAGGTCAGTTTTACTGTTGAGAACTCACTCTCATCTGCCAGAGAATAAAGCAAACTGGATAGACTCCAGAGTTATTTAGGAGGTAGCCTGGGCAGGCTGTGGGGGCCTGAGGGAGAGGAGGCAGGGCATTCTGATTCGTGACGTCATGTGGATGCCTGTGGAAGAGTGACCCTAAAAAAGTTCAACTTTGAGCTTTTTAAAAAACTCATCACTTCAGACACTTAATGCATGCAATAGAGTCCTTGTCCCATCCATAACCCGGGGAGAAGGACGAGTCACGGCTGACCCTAGGTGCCAGTCTAGGTGGAAGGAGTCCCTCCTTGAGATGAGGACCTCGGCAGGAGGAGCAGGTTCAGGGTGGGTCTGGGTGGGATTGGGATGGGGGAGAGTTTCCCTCTACCTCTGGACATAGAGGGATTGAAGTACTTCCTGGTCTTCAGAAAGCCATTCCGGTGCTGTGGAGCTCAGCCTGATGTGGGAAACAAAGGCAAAAGGAAAACTAAATTTCCTTACTACTAATAGTCCATTGACAAATCTTGAAACAGGCAGAGTGACATTCCTCTAGGAACTCAGCTGCCTGGATGTTAATACTTTGCTAAGGGCAGAAGGCAATCTTAGTCTGACCCCCAATATCCTATATTTTTAACATATAAAAATTCCTTTAGAAACTCCTTTATCTCTACCTCCCAAGATATATGTTGGCAATCATTCTCCATCCATATGACCCACCGATATACATCTGAAGGGTCTCATGGCTGAATTTTTACTAAACAGTAATGAATGACCTTTTCCTAAAAAATAGCTAGCCTTCTCAAGGTCCTGGAACCCTTGTTTCCAAAATATCTTTTAGGCTTGTTCTATCCCTAACCCCCTCTCAACTTGAAAGTGTATAATTGGCCATTCCTCATGACCCCGGTGCAGCTCTTCCTGCCCATGGGTCCTGTCCCCGTGCTTTAATAAAACCACCTTTTCGCACCTTCACGTCTCAGGAATTCTTTCTTGACCCATGGCTCTGAACCCCAACCATTGTGGGCATCAAGCCTTCAGGCCATTTTTCTTAGCTCGAAACTTGCTCTTAGAGAAAATGAAGGGTGGTTCAGAAATTCAGGTGCTGGAGAAGCAGAGGATCCAAACGTGTGTGTGTGTGTGTGTGTGTGTGTAAATATCTTTAGGAGCAGGTTGCAATTGCAAAGACCACAGGTGTTCATCTGCATCATGCATAACATTTGCATGTTAATTGGCACACATAAAAATGCGGAGACTCCCCCCAAATCTCAGTCCCTCTCTTAACTGAAAAATCATCCTTTTCCTCTTTTCTAGTTGCGTCCCCAAAGCCCTTCGTTCCTGTTTAAAGTTGGTCTGGTCCTACTTGAAAAGAAATAACTGGTTGGCATCCCTTTTCTCAGTATAGGGTGACTTCCTTCTGTGCCTGGGTCACAGTTGTGCGGGAAGGAGCAGCTGTGGAGGGGCCAGGATGGGGCCTGAGATTTGCTTAGTCTGATCTCAGAGGATATCCTTGTTGTTATCTATCTGGGTCCCTCTTTCTGTCTGTTTCCACTCACAGATTGTGTGGCATTTTGGAGGGTGGAGTCCCTGGGCACCTAGCCCATTAATTCCCCCCTCAGTCTGGCCCTGGGCACAAACTACATGATAGAGGCTCTCAGCCTGGCCTCTTGCCAATCCGTGATAGCCTCAGCTGCGGGCTGCCACAGGTGTTACAAAGGGCTTCTGCAAGATCTCGCCTTCCCCCAGTTCTGTTCCCAAGGCAAACGTGGTGGAGAGTCATATGCACAGAACACACTCCAGATGGGAAACCATTGCCCACATACACCCTTTAACAGTGGAAGGGGGTGTGTGTGTCTTGGGGAGGACCACTGAGGCACGAGGTTGTAGTTCATGGAGGAGGAGCACCTTCGTGTGCGCTTGGGCTTGGGCAAGGAGGAGGGGACAGCAGTGGTTGCTATGGTGTGAATGAAGACTCCCTACCGGACCCTTGGGCGTGTTTCTTCCTCTCCCTCCATGTCCGTGCACAGCCTGTGGGCGTGTGCATGTTTCCTACCGTGGCTGTACCCCCCCCCCCCGTGGGAGTGCGGGCAGGGCTCTGATCCTGGAGGGGGCGGGGCGTTAGCCGTGCCCCCGCAGTGCCCAGGTGGAGCTGGGGTGCATATTGCAGGTCCTTGTCTCCTGACCTCTTGCTCTTCCCCCAATACTGGGCAGAAGGTCTTACTCTTTTATGCGTCTGCCTCAGCTGCAGGCCTGGGGGTGGGGGTGAGGGTGGGGGGTGGCAGGTAGGTGCTCACAAGTGCCCGTTGTGAGAAGGACTGAGTGATCTCTGAGGGCTGCACTTCCACGGTGTGGGCCACAGTCCCAGAGACTCTGGTGGCAGGAAGGGGGGTAGAGCAGGGGAGCTGCAGTGTGGGCCAGGAAACCGGAAGCAGGTTCCCTGTGGGTTTCCCTGCTTTCCCCTGCACATTCTAGATCTCTAGGATTTAGAGGACTGGGCTCTGGAGCCTTAGAAGAAAGGAATAGAGTGGTGCGTATGTGTGCACAAGTGTGTTTGATGAGTGTGTGAGAGTGTGTAAGTCTGGGTGTGTAGGCCTGTCTAAGTGTATGAGTGTGTATGTGTTTGTTACATGCATGTGACAATATGATGTATGGGTGTGTATATGTGTGTATTTTGAGGGTATGTGTCTGTGCATATGTATGAGTGTGAGCATCTGTGTGTGTGTGTGCTATCCCCGGGGGTGCCTGAAGCCTTCTAGCTGAAAGTGTATTTGGTCTGATTTGAGCACATGTCCAGCAGTCTGTGGATGGGGTGGGGGAGGGGGGAGGCCAGGAGAGGAAAGCTGTTATAGCTGGGGGTGTGGGGGATGGGAGCCTGAGCAGTGGGTGTCTCTGTCCTGCCAGGCACAGGGAGGTGGCCTCAGGGTCCGGAGCCTGAGGCTGGGTGGACACTGGGTCCTGAGGCCTGCACTCGGCTACACTGGAAGAGCTCAGAGGCCCTCTCCGATGAGGGAGGGCCATGAAGGGGGGGGGCACAGTGGGAGCGTGACCAGACAGTGGAGGGTTCAGGCCTGCTCTCTCCCCGCCGCCACCCCCAGGATTTGGGAATGATGGAACCAGTCTGCAGTTCCTAACTCTAGACTCCATCCATTCTGCCTGAGGGCCTCAGAGTCCCCAGAAGTCCTTGTGTGTCCCTGCTCAGGCTGGGTGACCAGAGTCACAGTGAGAACCTCTGTCCCTAGTCAGTACCACCCAGACAGGTGCAGAACAAGTCCTTGTCTCCTGGAGGCCTCTGGTGAGGTCATGTGTGCATTCTTACTGAATTTCATACAAGCTGAGGCTTTCACACCCCTTATGCTGGGAAGTTCCTACTGAGTCTAAATCAAAATCTCAGGTTGCACTTTGTGCCCTATAAACCCAGGCTGAGTTTGTGAAATTAGAGACCAGCATCCCCTCCCCTCAGCATGGGCGTAGTTTCTTCTGGATAGGGACGTGGGTCAGATTGTCGGGACACTGAGAGGATGTGGGTGAAGCCTGGTGGATCACAGATGGTCAGACCTTTCCTGGGCAGGAGGACAGTGATCAGCAGGGCAGATTCAGAGAAGAGAGCTCAGAGACCTCTAGTTTTCTCTCTGGTTCCCCTGTCACTCCAGGCGGTGCCAGGGGTACTGGAAACAGGGCCTATGGTAGGAGGGAGCAGATTAGAGCAGGGAAAGGGCTTCCCAGTCTGCAGCTGTGAGGAGCCTCTGGAGACACAGGGCAAAGAGCACATGATGGATGAGAAGAAGGTCCTCTGGCAGCTCAGGAAGTAGGAGGAGGGGGCAGGGCTGTGGGACTCAGGAGCAGAGGAGGGTGTGTGCTGAGGATGGGGGTGTGCACAGCACGGTGTGTGCGGCCCACATGTCTGTGCTCGTGGTGAACAGTCTTCTGTGCCCAGTTCTGTGTGTAGCATAGGTCACATGGGGGAGGGGGAGCTGTGACATCGGGGTGTGAACCTAGGGCTGTGAGCTGGCTTCCCACTGGGACCATGAAGTGTGCTTTGCTTTTAGGAGCCGCAGTCAGCACCCATGGGAAGACCCTGGAGTGGGAATCAAGAGCACGTGTGTTCCAGTTCTAGCTCTAGTTCTCAGCGGAGCCCCTGTGAGGCATCAGCTCTGGGAGCTGGGATGTCACCTGCTGTCCAGCCATAAAGGAAAAGCCAGGTGGCCCTTCTGTGCCAGCAGCCCCAGGGCTGGGGACCAGAAAAGGAAGGGGGCTGGATTGGGGATGGCATTTTAGGGGCCGAAGGGACTAAGGGATGCCAGTGGGAAGGGCGACTGGAGGGGTTTCCTGAAAACGGAAACTCCCTGGTGTTTGTTAGAGACACAGCCCCGCAGCCTGAGCAGCCCGGCCCTGTCTCAGGTCCCAGGGCTCAGGGCTGGCTCTGCAGGGAGCGCCGTTCTCTGCCGCCCTCTTGTGGCCGCCGAGCCCTTAAAATGTTACTGTTGAGAAGCAGCAAGTCCTCAGCGCAGAGTTCCTTGCCCCCCTGGTGGAAATTGCTTATATCAGTAGAAGGGATGTTTGATCATCCAAGCCCATATTCCACCCCCCATCTCCCCTGGTTTCTGGGGGGCACTGAGGACCTCCTTAAGGCTGGCAAACTCTTCCTGAGATTTCACCCTCTTTGCCATTGACTGTGGTTTTAGTTCTGCCTTTGAGGATGTGCGGTGGAGACAAAAGGCTGAGATAAAGATATTGAGCAGAGAGAGGAATCTCTCTTCCTCCTTGGGTTCCACCTACAACCTCAGTTCCCAGGATCATTTGCAATTGTCAAAAAAGATGGCAGGGTCAGTGACATCCTGGAGAAAATGGGTCTGGAGCAGACTAGGCGTTAGGAGTCTAGGCTTCTGTGAATTTGCACCTGAGCTCAGGCCGTCAGCCTCTGCAGGAGATGGACCGCTGGGAGGCAGGAGGCAGGAGGCAGGAGACAGAGATGCTGGAGGAGATGGCATATGTGACAGATGCTCACAGGACTCCTTATCTCTAGCTCTGGAATCCCCTCCCCCATCCGGCTGCCCTGGGCCTCCCCTTCTAGTGCTCAGTGCTCATTAGTGACTGCCTGTCTCTGGGGAGCACCCAGGGGGCCAGGATGCACTGGGGTGGGAGAGAGGGGAGAGGCAGAGGGAGAGACAGCAGGTATTGAAGGAGGAGGAGGGTTGGGATGAGTGTGATTTGAGCTGGGGTCCCATGACCCCTGGGGTGCTAGGAAGGCTTTGCTGAGGACAAGGTCCTGGGGACAGATACTGAGGGGTTGGGGGTGAAGGAGTGTGGGTGGGGGTGGGGGTGGGAAGGAATATTGAAAGGGATTGAATTCCACTGATTAAGGGGCTTATTTTGGGAGAGCTGGTGACACAGGGGCCAATGACTTTATGGAGAGCTTCCTGTGTGCAAGGAAGGGTTCCAGGTGCCTGAGGGGATGAAAGAGGGACACATATTTTCTGTCCCCTTCCTGTACTTGAAGTCCTGCTGCACCTCCTCCCTGGACCGGTGGCCCCATTTGTGTCTGTGTGAGGCCTGCAAGGAGCCGCTGGGTGGTGCTGGCCAGGATGCAGAGGCAGAGCTCCCCGGCTTTCTGTTCTGCTCACCCCCGCAGCCCCTCTGGCAAAGCACCTCCAGTTGGCTTTCTGCTTCTCTTCCCTCCTCCTCTCACAGAACGCTCGAGATGCACAGATACCTGACTGAGGGGACCTGGTGTGCCCTCCCTTTCCAGTGGCTCCCAATGGGTGGACTGGGGAAGGTCAAGACCAAGCCTCAGGGCCTGACCAGCCAGCATGGCAGGCAGGGAGGCGTCCTGCATCTAGGGTCATGGAGAATGTTCTAGGAGGAGCAGAATGCTGCATTTGTCTGTCAGTCACCCACCTTCCACACAGACGTCTGCCAGGCACGTCCCCTCTGTGCCCCATGTGTCAGCCCAGCCCTGGATTCCTGGGACAGTTGGGGAATGAGGCAGAGAAGGGGAGATATGGACACAGGGACAGGGAGAGAAAGGCCCAGCATTTCATGCCCAGAGCAGCAGAGGAGAAAGATAAGACAGAGCCGGTCCTAGGACCTGCAGAGTCCAAAAGACCCACAGAGTCATCAGAGACAGACAGTAGGCAGTGGAACAGACAAATATGGAGACAGAGCCAAAGACAGGCCAGAGGACAGAGAGGAGCCTCCAGAGAGCAGAACAAAGGATCCAAGACAGACACAGAGAGACACCCAGAGGCCAGAGATAGTAGAGACACATGGACTCAGAGACAGCAGAAGGACCCAGAGCCAAAGAGACATCCATGGACACGGGATCAGGGTGAGGAGACAGCCAGAGAAGTGCGCACAGAGAGGGAGGGAGACAGAGAAGGGAAAGCAGGAGGTGGGGGCAGCAGGGGAGGCAAGGAGAAGGGGCAGGTAGAGGTGGTGGGGGTGGGGGGAGTACAGACTCTGAGTCAAGGGCTCTGCTGTCCTCTCGGGACCTGGGGCTCTGGTGAGAGGGGAGGCTCCTGTGTGTGTGTGTGTGTGTGTGTGTGTGTGTGTGTGTGTGTGTGTGGCAGTGTGTGTGGCAGGAACCCAGCAGTTCAGAGCTCTAGTCACAAGGCCAGAATCTTTGGTGTTAAACTGACCCCATACCCTGTCCCTCTGCAGCCCCTGCTCTGAGCAGTGAGGGGGGGTGAGAAACAAGATGCAAGTCAGAGACAGACTGAGCTGGGAAAGAAATGGCAGAGCCCAGACTGAGATCAGAGGGAGAGAAGCTGAGAGTGAGAAAGGGAGCAGAGAAAGGGACAGAGGACAGAGAGGGACAGAGGTGGAGAAGGACACTGCTGGAGGCAGGGTTGCAGGAGAGACAGGGACAGGGAGGAGGAGGGCACCGCTCAGGGCAGGAGGGAGAGGGGGTTGGGGGAGGCAGGGCTGTGGAGAAACAGAGCAGGAGCAGAGGGGAGGCAAGCAGGGCACCTGTTTCCCCAGAGAGCTGGGCTGGGCTGACACAAGCCTACTGTGAGGTGGGGAGGTGATCACGAGTGCTTCTCAGGGTGACCTTGTCCCTCTCTCCTGTGTTCAGTGCAGTGAGCCTGTCCCCCTGCCTGTCACCTTCTTCCCAGTGGCGCTGACAGCCGCCCCTGCAGGAGGCCTGCTCATGCTGGCTCCTCTGTGGGGGTCCCTTCCCAGCCTGCAGGGCAGCTCTGAACCTCCTCACCAGGGACACAGGGGTGTCCTTTAGGGCGGGTCTAAGTGTTGAGAATTGCCCAGTGTCCTCCGAGGCCGGAGAAGAAGGTGAGGACCCAGCTGGGAAGCAGTATTCCCAGTGGAAAACCTGGTGATGTGGGCAGACACAGTGGAGGATGGGCCTTCTCCTACGTGGCTCTAAAGGTCATTGTGAAGGAGACACTGCAGCCTGTGACAGAAGGGGACATTCCTGGTGGCTGCTGCAGCCCCAGTGTCATTTTTCTGTGTGTTTGTTAAAACCAGGTAGCAGTGCTCCCAGGAGCACCCCCAGCTGGCGCTGGAGGGGGAGGCCTGGCATTTGCCTGAAATACTTGGTCAAGGGGTCCTGCCCTGGAGAGTGGACAGTCCCCTCCCCACTCATATGCACAATAACCCAGTGACACTCACCCAGCACAGACCCACAAGTGCAAAGGACCAGGCAGATTCAGAATCAGAGCCAGTGAGTTCATCAGGGAGGCTGCCTGGAAGAGGGGAGTCATGAGGGGGTATAGAAGGAGAAACCCAGCAGGGCAGGGATGGAGGAGGACAAGAGGAGAAGAACGTCTCTCTGTTGCTTCTGAAGCTGGATGAGCAAACCAAAACCAGGCAGGAGCCAGCTGTGCTGACCTGGAATAAACAGCTGGATTGGGGACCAGCATGGAGGGGCAGTGGGAGGCAGATGTTCACAGCCAGGCTGGGAGTTCTGAAGTTGCTAGAATTAGAATTGAGGCCACCAGAGGGAGCCTTGAGATGTGTTGGGCAATGATGTGTATGTGCACAGTTGTCTGGAGATATGTGTGTGCGAGTGAGCATGTCCTGTGTGTGTGTGTGTGTGTGTGTGTGTGTGTGTGTGTGTGTGTCTTGGGGAATGTATGAGGGAGGTGGAGGGATGGAGGACACAGGGTCTGCTGGATGTGGGGTCACAGTGTAAAATGTCCAGGGTTGTAACTCCGAGGTGACCCTGAGCTGGTTGGCAGGACGCTGGGAGCGAGGCTGACTTCCCGGCCTTGATGTGTCCTCCTAGGCTGTGAGGACGACTGCTCCTGGACCGCACAGGCTAGGGAGCCATGGCTGGGGGGAGACAGCTGCCGGGGACTGGACAGGTGGGGAGGAGGCCTGTGGGGGTCAGGAGACAGAAAGAGGGAGAGGGAGGCTGGGATGGGGGGGAGGGGTCATGGGAAGCCTGAAGGCTCTGAGACCTTTCTTCCAGCTCTCCCCTTCACCCGCCCCTTCCATGGAGGGAATTCTGTGTTTAAAGCTCACGGATCTTCCATAGATGCTGTGGTTCAGCCTCTCATCTTCAGAGGGTAAGGTATTCCTTCCCCACTCCCCAGCTGAGGCCTCAACTTGGCAAAGCTCTCCTGGGCAGGGCATGTTGAGAAGGGCCCAGGAGGCAGGGCTTTGGCCCTCTGGGGAGAACCTTCTCCCTGCCACACCTGGGCCCCCAGCCTGGCTGCTTCCCAGGCCAGAGCCTGAAGGAGGGGGGCCACATGCAGTCATGTGATTCTCTGCTCTGCCCCTCACCCGCTCTGTGATTTGAGAGGAGTTACTTACCATCTCTGTGCCTTAGTTTCATTATCTGTAAAATAGCAGCACTAACCCCTGCTTCTGTAGCCTGTTATTGAGGAGAAAAGGAGATTCATGCAGAAGAACCATGCACAGGTGTCAAGACTGATAAATCTAAGAGCATCAGGCATTTATTCCATCCTCACCCTCATCTCTGATGTCTTCTCAGCTTCTTCTCTGCAGACCTGCTGAGTACACCAGCCTCCTGTCTCCCAGCCTTTTGCAACCCCAGCCTCTCAATGTGCATTTCCTTCCCCCTGCTCTTGGTTGCTGCTCTCCATCTCTGCTCCCATCCTCCTTCCAGAGTCCCTCAGCACTGGAGGATCGGGTGACACTCTGTTAACTTATATATTTTATTTTACTTAGGGTTTCTGTTCTTGTGGGGCTCTCTTCCCACATTCCAATGATCAGGGCCCTGTCTTCTCCTCCCTTGGGATGCTTTCCTTCCCCCTGGGTGATGATCACAGTGGGAGTCTAAGGAATGGACAGTGAGAGCTGCAGAGAGCTGGCGATTCAGCAGGAGAGGGCGGCCCAGGACAGGACAACAAACTGGGCCTCTCTGATGTGGACTCTTCCCTCCAGGCTGTGTCATCCTTCCTCAGAATTTTTGCCATGACAGCGGGGGAGGGAAACAGTCATCTCTATCCTGCAGCTCAGGGTTAGAGGGGAATTACTTTCTTCTTGTTCAGAGAGAATATGTTTTGTTCCCTGATGTGGGCATGTCAACTGGAGGCCCATCTCACAGGAAATGGAATACCAGTCAAGGGAGTGTTTTCTTTTTCCTGTTTGGTGTAGGAGGGTGTGTGTGTCTGGTTTTAGCATTTACCTACCCTAACTCTAAGGAAATCCTTTCCAAAGTGTATTCTAAATTTCTTTGCTGAAATGAAGCCCATCTCTCTAGTGGAAACAGTTCCTAACTTCCAGTATCACGTTTAGTGCATTTCATAAAAGATGTGTGTCCATGGGGGAGGAGGAGTGTAAAAGTTAGAAATTGAGAAGAAATGCAAAGCTCCTGGTTTAAGT
Source organism: Ursus americanus (assembly GCF_024610735.1). Lineage (NCBI taxonomy): Eukaryota > Metazoa > Chordata > Mammalia > Carnivora > Ursidae > Ursus > Ursus americanus. Next base: position 21,112,380 of record NC_142151.1, on the reverse strand, counting down.
AACTGTAAGCTCTGGACAGTCTGAACTTTATACACTTCTACGTGTCCACGGGAGTGGGATGGATCTGGTGGGTTTTGCTCCCAGGTCTTCTCTTCAAGACTTCTCTGGAAGGTTCCCTCTCCACCCTCCCTCCTGCTGCTACAGCGACTTCTTGGTCTAACTGTAAGCAGACACCTGGCCTCTGGGACTTTCAAATGTGGCTACAGGGAAGGGGGCAGGGAGAACTAGTCCCCTTTCGATTGCTTGAGTTAATGTTCTTAGGGTCTCCCCTGGTCCTGAGAGGAGCTTGGGGAGCTGATCTTTGCAGAACATCAAGAAAGCCTGGAGGAAAAAGCAGGGCCCAGCTGCCATGCTAAGTCTTAGGTCTTCACACCCTTGGATGGACGCTTCATCACGGGTCCCTTAAAACCTCGATTCCAGCATGGACACTGATCCCAGTGTTGCTATTCTCTGCATCAGTGTCTCCTTGTGTGGGTTCATATGTATATTTGTGGGGGCCCTTTAGTGAGGAGCTGCTTGAAGGCATTGATCCTGACTGCTCAGAACCTGTCTACACTGTTGACCCCAAGTTAATGGACTGTCACTAGTAGGTTATTTTGCTCATACTGTGCCTGGTGCTTCTTCAGCTCTCAACGCAGACCCAGTCCCAGGCCTTAACCTCTCCTCCCTCTCCTCCATGGGATCCCTGTCCAGTGTGTCCAGCACCTTCTCCAGAGCTTGTCAGCCTCCCTTGCCTGCCTGCCTCAGTTTCTCTTTCTCCTTGGCCCCCACTCCCCTGCACAGGTTGAGCCAGGCTGCATGACCTCTGAGAAATTAGGGCTGAGCTCAGGCCCCTTTGGATGGCAGCACTGTGGGGGGAGAGGAGGGGAGGGGAGGCAGTGTCCTTATCCATACAGGGCCTCTGGGAGCCCCAGGGGGGCACTGGGAGGGAGCCTGGGGCAGCCCTGGCAGCAGCCTCACCCTCTCAGCTTTCTGGGCCCTTCCAGCAGCAGCAGCTCCTGAGAGGGGCCTGGGCTCAGCAGGAGTCAGGTGAGAGGGAAGAGGTTCCTGGAGCCCATATGCAGCCCCCTCCCTGGCCTGGCTCCCCTCCTGCTGCACACCTGCCTCCTTCTCTCTCTCTGTCTGCTGCCTCCCCCTCCTCCCTGCAGCCCTGTCTGCTTCCTTCCATCTTGGCCTCCTTCACCTTCATCTCTGTCAGCACATCTGTCTGTCTGTGGGCCTGTCTGTCTGTCTTTCTCACCCCACATATTCTGTGGTCTGAGATTTCCTAGGACTGGGTCTGCCCTCAGCTCTCCATTCTGGCTGTCCCCATCTCTGTGTCCCTCCCTCAGTGTCTGAGAGTCTCTCTTCCCATCACATCTGTTTGAGTCTCACCCTGTGAGCTTTTCAGTGTGTCCCCCACATGTCTTCCTGTCTGTCTCCTGTGCTGCTTCCCCCACCCCTGCTCCCTCTCTGCCCTCCCTCCCAGCTCTCTCCCTGCTTCTCTTATCTCTGTGTCTCTCAGCCTCTTCCCTGTCTCTGGCTCACACCCCTGCCTCCTTTCCTCCCCCATCAAAGTACAGACATTCCTTGTGACATCACCTGGATGGGCCCCACCTGCTGGGTCCCCCTACAGGTCCCCTCCTCCAGGAGAGACTTATGCCCCCAACTCTGCATCCTCTGCACCCCAGCTCTGAGCCAGTTCTTTTCCTTCTTTTTTTTGTAATTTATATTTATTATAATACATCCATGTAACAGGAAGGATGAAGGGTGGGAACATGCAGGGAACACAGGAACAAGGTGACATGGCCAGGGCCACAGCTTCTTTCAGGGAGCAGTGGGATGAGAGGAAAAGGTAAGGGTGGAGTGGGGGCAGACAAGGGACGGGGTCGCTGTGGCTCCAGTCCGCCAACTCCCAGGAAACTCCTGCAGTGACTGGTTCCCCCATTTATTGTAGTGCCTTAAAATTCCATCTCTTGTCCTGCCTCTGGCACTAGTGGCTCCTTATTCTGCTCCCTGGACTTGTTTTACCCTGAGGGATCTTAAGTAGGATGATGTTTAGAGCCCGAACCTGAACATCCCCTCCTTCTGAAGGTAGTGCCCTTGTCTTCCCTGCTCTGCCCCTTCTCCAATCGTACCTTTTCCCCACTTTGCGAAGGAATCTATGATTCCCCTCCTTCCCCCCTCCCTTCTCCTGGTAAGACACAAAAGTACTAAGTCCCCAGGAGGGGCAGCAGATAATAACAGGAGGCGTGAGGAAGGAGGAGAGCAAGGAGCATCAAGGAGAAGGCTCACAGATCTGGAAGGGCAGGGCAGGGGGTGCAGAGAGGAGAGGGGGTGAGGGCAGCGGCCGCTCCTGTCCTCTGCCATCCCTGCCCACTGTCCAGGGGGCTGCAGCAGAACCGGGAGGACAGGTGTGTGTGGGGTCAGGTCTCCCAGGCCACTGTCACCACTGCTGTCCTGGGACAGAGCTCAGTGGTACCTCTGCTGCAGAGCTCACAGACCCCGTGTCGTCCTGGCAGCGCACCTGCACGTGGTGGGAAATAGCAGCCGCGCTTGGCGTCTTGCCACACATGTGACCCTGCACCTGTCCTCCTGCAGTTCTGTGTGTGCTGCAGTGGATCCTTCGGAGCAAAAGCTGCCACACACATCACATGTGAAGGGCTGTCTGTAGAGTGCACGGTGAGCATGACCGATGAGGTGATCCTGTGGGACATGCTCTGGCCACAGTGGGAGCAGTTGTAGGGCTTGTGCACTGAGCCCTCCTGTCCTGTGCACACATGTGGTAGCTCACGGGGTCCTTGTGCTTGTGCACTGCTGGCACACTGGGCACGGGTAGGGCTCCTAATCCCAGTGCCACAGCTCCTGTCATTTGGATGGGAGACGCCGCTGAAGGCCTTGCTGCACCTCTCACAAGCATGCTTCTTCCAGGTGCTTTCCAAAGGGGGTCACTGTCACCTGTCATCTGCCACCTGCAGCCCCTGTGCCCCTGCGGCCTCCCTGCCCCCCGCAACCCCATCTCTTTGTCCCCTGATGGCTGCTAAGCTGGGAACACTCAGAAGTCTTGGGAGTACCACAGTGGGCATCTCCATAGCACCGGGGGGACATGGCCAGCCTTGGCTCCTGTGTGGATGGTCTCTGCCTCCAGAGTCTGTAGCTGCTCTGGAACTCCTTGACGCACAGGGTGCCAGGTGTTGGGCCCCGTGCTCTTTGCCTTCTTCTCCCAGGCAGATGCAACCCCTGCCATAGCCACCATCCAGGTTGTGGCTACAAATGCAGTGGCACTGGCTGCAGGGATGGTGGCAGCAGAGATGTGATGTGGCCTGTACAGAGGGCAAGGACACTGCCAGGGGCAGCAGTGGGGGCTTCAGAGCCTCTGTGGAGGTGGCCAGGCTGGGGGCACAGCAGCAAGGGCAGCAGCGGTGGCAGTGGCGGCGGACTCCTCGGCAGCAGCAGGAACCTGGAGCAGGTCCACCTGGAGGAGCTCGCTATGGGACTAAGGTATGGCTGGGGGCCCTGGCCCACCTGGAATGGACTCTGGGAGCAGCCCTGAGGCAACATGGGGGGTTTGGAGCTCAGCCCCAGCTTGCAGGGGGTTCTGGGCGTGACCCTGAAGTGACTAGAAGGAGTTCAGGAGGCTGCCGACTCCACAGGGCAGGTAGGGTGGGCAGTAGTGTGCAAGGGAACATGAGGCACAGGGCCTCTGCCAGGGTAGGGTTTCCGGGGCTCAGCAGGGGCTTGTAGCATGAGTCCTGTAATGCCCAGGCTCAAGACAGCACCCCTGGCCCGCTGGGCTGGGCCAGGTCTAATGTGATGCTGTAGGGCTTCCAGGCTGCCAGCACACAGCAGCTGGCCAGTGGGGATTAGGGAAAGAAGTGCCTAGGCTAGTTCTTTTCATTACCTGGTGACTGGGGGCCCTGGCCTTCCCCCAGCCTCCCACCATCTGCCCAGCAGGCAGTGAATAGCACAGGGAGAAAGGGAAAGGGATTGCCCTTGGGACCAGATGCAAGGATAGGCATACCTTCTCCCTGCAACTGCCCTTCTTGCCCTCAAGCAGATGCACATCTGGGGAAATGCGAGCTGGAGGCAGGGAAGACAGCCTAGGACTGTTGAAACAGACACAGATCAAACACCCAGACGCCCCTCCCCTACTGTTCTGTCATGACAGCCATCCTTCCAATACTGCCTGTCTCCTTTGCCTCTAGGAATTCTGGTTCTGCACTCTTGGCTGGACCACTCATCCACTATCCAGCATAATGCCTGGAACACAGGAGGTGCTTCAATTATTGTTCTAGGTCCATGCCTCCTGGAGATGTGTTAGGGAAGAGTCAGTGTGATTTATAGCTTTCTCTAGGTGGAGGCTCTTCCCGAGATCAGGAGCAATTCAATTCTTTCTGCTCCAAGTTCAATGCTCTGTTTTAGTATAGTTACTATAGACTCTGTCCTTGTAGGGACCCGCCGTTACCCTTCTCTCCCCTCCCTCCACTTCTACCCCAGTCTCTAAGGAACCTAATTTAGGTTTTAGAGGCATCTCCACGTTATCAAGTAGAGGCAGCGATGCCCCTTATCCTTGAGACCCATGGTTTGTGGGCCCATCACTTGTACATTCATCCCTGGGTCTCTAAGTAGGTCCCACCTTCTCCGGCTCTGAGAAGTCTTACCTGTGTTTGAAGATTCACATTCTGGGAAGGAGGAGGCCCCTTCCTTTGGTCACCGTTTCAGGGTCTTGGAAGTGCTACGTTAGGATTGTCTAGAGCAGGAAGCTCTGTAGGCGGGGACTGGATCTTTACTTCCTCCAGCACAATGTCCAAGGCACATACAGTCAGAACATGCTATGAACACCAGTGACTGTCTCAGGAAATCCCTTATGGTAAAGCTTAAGACAGTTCCCTTTTAGTTTTATTCCTGGCATGATTGGAAATGTGGCTGAGGGGCCAGGATGGATGGTGGTTGTAGAGGAAGCTGTAGGAGATTCTGGGAGAGGCACCTGGGTGGGGGGAGGTAATTCTGTCCTTGTTTACAGGACTGCTGAGTGGGCTTTTTAGCTGGATCTGGGACTGACCTCCAAATCACAGGCTGGCCTCCACTGGACTCCCCACACTCTCCTCCTGCCAGCCAGGACTTCCTACACTCCTAGGACCCTGGAGAGCTTGTTTACTTCTAAATTCACATCTTGCTGCCAACAAATTCCCCAGCAAAGCTCCATTTAAGTCCTCAGTCCACCTCCTCTCCCATGCAGGGCCCCACTACTCTTTGATTGCCCACTTTAGCCTTCCTCCAGGATTCCGGCTAAACCACCTCCTTCCTACTTTCACATCCTTCCCAGGCCCCTTCTGCCCTTTGGCCCCAACTCCCTGAGGCTCAGCCTTGTTAATGCTCAGACTGTTGAGGCCCCTCCTCCATGAGGACTTTGCCTCCCCAGAGCCTCAACTCCCTGATGGCACCCTGTGAGCTCCACTCCAAGTCCTGAATCTGGTTGGCCAAACTCCTTCCCTCGTCCTTGGTTCACTTGCACCTTCTTCCTAAGTGTTTCTCCTCTGAGGCAGAAAAAGCCCATGGGTAAGTGATTTCTCCTGTTTATAGAGTTGGCAGGAAAATGAAGACAGAGCCAGAGAGGAAGAAGGCGGGGCTTGGATGCCACTGGCTATAGAAGCCTTGGGGGATTTGAGCAGAGGGTATTTCATGGCACCAGAGCTAGGCTTTGGATTGGGGAGTGTAGACCAGTACCTTGTGTGTTTGGAAAGGATAGGTAGGTTTGCTGGGGTCAGAGGGATTTGGAAGCCTGCACATTCTCCTCCAGACCAGAAAAGTTCTCGGCTCTGATGAGCAAAATATGAGTCAGGGGAGGTTATTCCTTGGTGCTTCTCCTCCAACATTCTTCCCACCTCTTTGACCTGCCCTCCATGACTTTTCCGTTCTGAGCTGGTGCAGAGCTTGCTTTCTTCATCTTTGTCTGTCCCACAGAGCCCAGCACATAGTATGCCTACACATGTTCCTGGAATGAGTGAAGATTTTTTGCTGCCTCCTTCATGTTTTGCCTCATTTCTCACTGGAGATTCTGAAGGTCTCTGTGTCGTATCTTCTTAGGGAGGACATCGGTGTGCACTTTGCAGAATAGCAGGTCCAGTTTGATAAGGTGGTCCTTCATCACCATAGAGGATTTGAGGGACTTCTTCCTCCAGGCTCAAGGACCTAAGTATCTATTTTTATAGCTGCTGAAGGTATCTCCCTGCCTTTCCTATCTAATTTAAAAAATGTTGTGGTAAGGATTTATTATAGGCTAGGTAAGGCTGTAGGAGGAAAGATAACCAAGGTCCTCTGGGGTGTGGCTGCCTTTTGGTCATTAAAACACTGAGTCACCAAGAGGCAGTTTGCTGTTACCACAAAACACATTTGCAACTCTTTAATTTTGAAGGCCCTTTGAACCTTAAACTGTTCTCTACCCTCTCTACCTCCCGTCCCGACCTCCCCGCTGCCATGTACACTATGGGCAGCACCCCAACACCAGAAACACAGACAACACTTATCCGTGCATGACACCTGTTTTATTGATTACATTTGGCAAATGTTGATTTCTAGGTTGTCTTTCTCTTGCCTTCTAGCAGTTCTTGGGCTACTTCTCTCCATTATCAATTGATACATGTTATGTGCTTCCAGAAGGCAGATTCATTTTCACCTTAGTTAAAGCAAAATCATGTGGAAAGGTCAATTTCTTCACCAAGTGTATTCCAAATTGATAAATACAAATTTTGGATGATATTCATTTCGTATATCCTTGTCCCATTTTTCTTTGATTATTGCAGAAATCACAAAGCAGAGTGAGGATGAGAAAAAGCTAGGAAGAGTGTCCCTTCGATTGTGGTGGCAGAGGCTGGTGGTTGTAGATTACATTGTCTGAGCTGGGGTGAGGCAGGTGGGTTATGGTGGAGAATCATGTGGGTCTATATTTGGAGAAGAGCTCAGGACTTTAAGGCATGATACAATTTTCATACAACTCAGATGATCTGGTGTCTTTTCTGCAATAAGACAAAACAAAACAAAACAATTAACTTTCCAAAGGAGGTGGTGGTGGTCTGCAGCAGCTGCCTAGGGCTCTTTGAGGACCCACGCCAAGTCTTGTGAGATAGGATGGAGAGACAGAGACAGCTGAGTCCTTACACGGGAGGACGGAAGACACATTAAAGATATGAAAGAAGATAACCAGAAAGATAGTTGGCTTTTCCTAAGCTATCTTGTGCGAATGTGTTACTGAAGGTGTCTATTGGGAAGGTACGTGGAAGAAGGAGGCATGGGCTCTGAGCACTCACAACTGCCAGTCTAGAGAGCAAATCATAAATGCCACAGATAGTGCACTTTGTCTCAGCTGACTTGGGTTACTTCCTTTGTACTTTCACTTTGTTGTAGTAAAAGAGACTTTGACCTTGGTTCTTTTGTCAGATCTCTGACATCCACACTGGGCTGTAGAGCCTGGGGGGTACTTGCTTGGCTGTGGCCAGTTAACTCTTTGTACCTCAGGCTTCAGGTGGGGAGGGAAAGGCAAGCTGGAAGCATCCTCAGGCAGAAGCTCTGCTCCTGGGCTCCACCTCACCACCTACTACTCCTACCCTCTTCCCTAACTGGGATTCCCCCAGTGCAGTGTTCTAGACCCTGAGTTATGCCACTGGACATGAATGAGGGGAGAGCAGGGGGCAAGTGGAACATAATGGAGAGATCTAATCATATCTGTAGCTGTGACCAAGCCATTTCTGGAAGTGGAGTCATGTTGAATAGCGTTAGGAAAGAGTGTTTTTAGGCAGGGAGGTACAGTCTGTGTGAGGGCAGCAAGATGTGTACGTGTGGGGAAAGATTTGTCTTGTTCAAGCAGGAGCCACAGAAAAGGTTAATAGTAGGAAAGTGGTAAAAACAGTGAAAAGAAAGACTTAGAAATGCAATCTTAGAAGTTTGGATTTGATAGACAGTGGGAAACTATAGGTCTGGTTGAGAGAGAGAGAGAGAGAGTCTTTTTAAAGACTTGAGGAAAGTGTCATTTTCCAGAAGTTTGGTAGAGAGTACTCCCACTGCAGTTATGTGGGGCAATGTCATGGTCAGGAAGAATTTGATTTAGGGCTTTATCCTATTTCAAGGAAGGGCAGCACTCTCTGATGGCTGCTGGGTGAATCTGAGTGAGAGGTGGGAGTATCTTGTTGTTAGAGTTACCAATTTTATGGACCAGGAGGGTGGACCAAGGGTATGGCAGGAGCCTGGCCCAGATATGCAGTACTTGCAAACCATAGGAACCTACTAGGTAGAGGTAGTATGGACAAGGTGCTAAGTGTCTATGTGACTTCATGTCTGCTGGATTGAATTGTGAGCTAGATTGGTGATCTGCAAATATCTGAAACCAATGATTTCATTTGGAATTCCTTAGATTTATTCAAAACTTTAATATAATATCCTGGAATAGCATCCTGAGAGGCTGTTTTGTTAACCCCATTGTTTCTGGACGTATTTCAGGTTTTCTTTGTTTTGAAACTAAGATAGAAAGGAGATCCTTTATCTTCTCTGTAGATTTTCCTATACTAATAGCATGTTCACAAAGCCCAATATTCCTTATGTCAAGTCCATATTTGTTAACAACTTAAAAGATAGAGTGAGGTGATTCAAAAATAGACAAAGAGGTCTATAATGAAGCCTGATGTCCATTGGTCTCTGTGATTATTTCTCTGAGTGATCAATAAATATTAACAATGGTGTGTTGCTCATAGGTGGTGTGTGCTCAGTGCAGGTCACAGAGAAGGGTCACAATGGGGAGCACTAATGCCCATGTTTAGTCACAGGACGGTGTCATCTATTTCGGATCTAGAGATCTATTATCCTATATTTCCACTACAAGCCAAGCAAAAGGAAATGGGCTAAAGTTTTGGGCAGGAATTACAATTAGCTGTAAAATTGTATCTGGAACTATTGGAATAAGTATGGGGTTGCTTTGGAATCTTTCTTGGCATTTCAAAGGATGGTCTGGAGACATTTTGGCCCCAGATTAGCTTTGGATTTTAGCAGGACATGGTTTAGATGGAGCTTTCATTTTTTTTTTAAAGATTTTATTTATTTATTTGACACAGAGACAGCCAGTGAGAGAGAGACAAGCAGGGGGAGTGGGAGAGGAAGAAGCAAGCTCCCAGCAGAGGAGCCTGATGTGGGGCTCGATCCCAGAACTCCGGGATCACGCCCTGAGCCAAAGGCAGATGCTTAACGACTGAGCCACCCAGGAGCCCTGGAGCTTTCAGTTTTAACTGTCCCAGTACTTCCAGCGCTGGACCATCACTATGTATTTGGGAGGAGAGGAAAACATAGGCAGAGGGTGACCTGGTCACAGAGAGAAGAACTGGCTCAAATACTCCTTTATTAGCCATACCCTAGACTCTTGACTCTTTGTGGAGGTAGGGTGCTGCTGTAGAAAGAACATGGTCTTTGAAGTAACAAAGAACCAAGGTCAAATTCCAGCCCTTCTTTGAACTGGGTATATGAGCTTGGGAAAGTTGTCTAACCTCTCAGTCTGTGAGGTGGAATAACAATAATTATGTCATTGGGTTGTTATGGGGTTAAATGAAATCACATCTGTGCATTACTTGCAGTGCAACAAATTCGGGTTCTCTTTCACCCCTCTGTCCATGTAGCCCTAAATCTTGCATATATACCTGGTACCCCTATTTGCCAGATACCATTTCTATCTCCCTCTTGTCTCTGTACATGTTCCCCAATGCCTCTAGAGCTCAAGGCTTGGACCCTGGTGTATTAGTTTGTGTTAGTCACACAAAACAAGAATAAGAGGATAGGGTTTTTATAACTGTACTAACATGAGCCAACGTTGTAGTTTCTTCCATGAATTTTTGCTTGCTGACAAATTTGGTTGTACACCAAAGCCAAGGTAGTTCTGTCTTCCCACCTACTCCTCTGATCTAATGTTCCTGATTTGGGGCTAGATCATTCTGGGTGGGATTTGGTTCCAACCAAAAGTGATGGCATGCTTGTTTGTAAAGGACATGTAGGGAAGGAGAAACCATGAACTTTACTACTGGGACCTTGGTTTCCTCCTATCTTTTTAGGTTGACAAATATCAAACCTACAGAAAGTTGCAAGAATAGTAGCTTTAACATCCCTTTATCTTTCAATGAGATTGAGCAATTGTTAATATTTTGGCACATTGGCTTGCTCTCTCCAATGTGTGTGTGTGTGTGTGTGTGTGTGTGTGTGTGTGTGTGTGTGTGTATGAAGTATGGTCCATATTCAAAGTTTACTAATTATTAAATTTTTTATAACAAAATATTTCTCCCTGATCCAGTTGCTCTCCAGGGCTCTGCACTGCATTTCATTGTCATCCTCATTCTCCTTTAATTTGCAGCAATTCCTCAGCCTGCCATTCCTGACATTGACAGTTTTGAGCTGCATAGGTCAGTTGTTTTATTTAATTAATTATTTATTGTGTATTTATATATTTTTTTCTTCTTCCCTTTTTTATTATTATGTTCAGTTAGCCACCATATGGTATATCATTAGTTTTTGATGTAGTGTTCCATGATTCAGTAGTTGCATATAACACCCAGTGTTCAGTTGTTTTATAGAAAGTCAACTTTCTGTAGAAAATTGTTTTGTAGACTGATCGTTTTTTTTATTTCACGTTTTTATTTATATTCTAATTAGTTAACACAGATGGTAAAATTGGCTTCAGGTGTAGAATTTAGTGATTCATCACTTACATGTAACACCCAGTGCTCATCACAAGTGCCCTCATTAAAACCCATCACTTGGGGTGCCTGGGTGGCTCAGTCAATTAAGTGTCTGCCTTTGGCTCAGGTCATGATCCCAAGGTCCTGGGATCAAGCCCCACATTGGGCTCCCTGCTCAGCGGGGAGCCTGCTTCTCTCTCCCTCTGCCTATCCCCTGACTTGTGCTCTCTCTCTCAAATAAATAAATAAAATCTTAAAAAAAAATTAACCCATCATTCATTTAGCTCATCCCCCACCCCCTCCCTCCAGCAGCCCTCAGTTTGTTCTCTATCATTAAGAGTCTCTTATGGTTTGGCTCTCTCTCTCTTTTCATCTTTAGTTTATTTTTCCTTCCCTTGCCTTATGTTCATCTGTTTTCTTTGTTAAATTCCACATATGAGTGAAATCATATGGTATTTTTCTTTCAGTGATGAGTTATTTCGCTTAGCATAATACTGTGTAGTTCCATCCACATCATTGCAAATGGCAAGATTTCATTCTTTTTAATGTTGGAGTAATATTCCTTATATATATATATATATATATATATATATATATATATATATATACACACCACATCTTTATTCATTCATCAGTTGATGGACATTTGGACTCTGTCCATAATGTGGCTATTGTTAATAATGCTGTTATAAACATCAGGGTGCACATTCCCCTTCGAATCAGTATTTTTGTATCCTTTGGTAAAATGCCTAGTAGTACAATTGCTGGATTGAAGGGTAGTTCTATTTTTAACTTTTGAGGAACCTCCATGCTGTTCTCCAGAGGGGCCACACCAGTTTGCATTCCCACCAACAGTGTAAGAGGGTTCCCTTTTCTCTACATCCTGACCAACACCTGTTGTTTTTTTCGTGTTGTTAATTTTAGCCATTCTGACAGGTGTGAAGTGGTATCTCATTGTGGGTTTGATTTACATTTCCCTGATGCCGAGTGATGCTGAACATTTTTTCATGTGTCTGTTAGCCATCTGGATGTCTCCTTTGGAAAACAGTCTGTTTATGTCTTCTGCCCATTTCTTGACTGGATTATTTATTTTGGGGGTGTTGAGTTTGGTATGTTCTTTATAGATTTTGGATACTAACCCTTTATCAGATATGTCCTTTGCAAATACCTTCTCCCATTCCATAGGTGGTCTTTTAGTTTTGTTGATTGTTTCCTTTGCTATGCAGGAGATTTTTACCTTGATGGAGTCCCAGTAAGTCATTTTTGCTTTTTTCCCCTTTACTCTGGAGATGTGTCTGTAAGAAGTTGCTGTGCCTGAGGTCACAGAGGTTACTGCCTATGTTCTTCTGTAGGATTTTGATGGTTTTCTGTCTCACATTTAGGTTTTTCCTCCATTTTGACCTTATTTTTGTGTATGGAGTAAAAAAGTGGTCCAATGTCATTCTTCTCCATGTTGCTGTCCAATATTCCCAACACCATTTGTTGAAGAGACTGTCTTTTTTCCATTGGATATTCTTTCCTGCTTTGTTGATTATTTGACCATAAAGTTATGGGTCCATTGCTGGGCTTTCTAGTCTGTTCCCCTGATCTATGTGTCTGTTTTTGTGCCAGTACCACACTGTCTTGGTGACAATGGCTTTGTTATATAGCTTGAAGTCCAGAATTGTGATGCCTCAAGCTTTGCTTTTCTTTTTCAATACTGCTTTGGCTATTCAGGTCTTTTGCGGTTCCATACAAATTTTAGGGTGTATGTTCTAGCTCTGTGACAAATCCTGGTGGTATTTGATAGGGATTGCATTAAATGAGTAAATTGCTTTGGATGATATAGACATTTTAACAATGTTTGTTCTTCCAATCCATGAGCATGGAATGATTTTCCATTTTTTTGTGTCTTCTTCAATTTCTTTCATAAGTGTTCTAAGGTTTTCAGAGTACAGATGTTCATAAATCATAAGATACCTAGGAATAACCTAGACTGATTGTTTTTTATCATTAAATTCAGGTTACACATTTTGGGTTGGAATATTATATAAGAACATTGTTAAAGACAATTAGTGCCATATACCCAGGGACATATCTTTTCCCTCTTGGTTGTGTACATAGGGTAAAGCAATAGGACATCATTTAGATGGTGCTTAATAATTATTGAATAAATGAATGATGAATGACATAAGACTTTCACTGCTACTTAGGTCTATTATTTTTCTTTTCTTTCTTTTTTTTTTTAAAGATTTTATTTATTTATTTGACAGATGAGACAGTGAGAGGGAACACAAGCAAGGGGAGTGGGAGAGGGAGAAGCAGGCTTCCTACCGAGCAGGGAGCCCGATGTGGGGCTGGATCCCAGGTCCCTGGGATCATGACCTGAGCTGAAGGCAGATGCTCAATGGCTGAGCCACCCAGGCACCCCAGGTCTATTATTTTTCTACCTGAGGACAGGAGAAAGAGCAGCCTCCTCTTACATTCTAGTCCTATTTTTATAATACATGTTTGAAGGTTAAATGTAACCCAGGACCTTTATAAAGAGCCCACAGAAAAGTGAGATGAGATGGGGCCTATGATGTGAGGCAAGCTGTGGTGTCTCTTTACCCTAGAGTGGGTGGAGATCATACTATGTTGAGAGTGGAGATTGAATAAAATAATCTTCAGCTGGAAAGGGACACAGCACAGAAAACCTAGAAGCACATGGCCCATTGCCTTGCTGAGAGAAACTAGTTACTTTGGTTTCTACATTTTACTATCCTTCCTTCCCCTAAGCCCCCTTTGAATCCTAAGAATGGCATAGTGAAAACTGATTTCTGCCTCTCCTCCTTTCCCAGCAGGGACAGCCCCATGATTCTCTCCTTCTCTACCCTCCATCTCCGCCACCCCCCTCCACACACACACACACACACACACACACACACACACACACACACCCGTGCATATTTTCTAACATTTATACTTGGTGGTTGGGCAGCCATTCACTCCAGATTATTTGTTGTTGAGAAACTGTATAACTCCTTGGACTTCTCATTTGGATGTAACACCTTTCATTCCTGTCACCCAAGGGAAGTGAGGTTATGAGAGGTATTCTTTGACTCACAGAAATGTGTTTTCAGGCTTCCCTTTGGGGCTGTTTCTCTCCAGCTCTGCACGTCTCAGACGTTTCTGACAGTCCTTCCTGGGGCATCTGGGGCTTGGGACTGGATACATCTATGTAATTCTGCATTGTGAGTGTCTGGTTCACATGGTTCCTGTCCCCTTGCTGAGAGTCTACCTACCTTTGTCTTTGCAGTCCTTAATTTCACCAGGTTCCAGAAAAAGTGTCCTTTATCTCCATGTCAGCACTTTATTATCCACAATACTGAATAACCTAAAATAGTGAATGATACTAAAATGACTTTTGTTTGATGTTTAAGTGATGGAGCCCTGCCTGGAAATAATCCAGAGAGTGAACAGCTTCAGTGAGAGCAATCCGTCATGTTACTGTCCCAACGGTGGCTGTATGGCATCTCTTCTTTGGTATCTAGAGAGGGAGGCAGATGGAGGCACATAGTTTTTTCAGCCCTTGGTGTGTTGTCAGAAACACTGGACATCTACTGAGTGCTCTGCAACCTGTCTCCATGCGTTGTTTTCGAACTTTGGAGGAGGCCTTTCCTTAGACCCCAAGACTTAGTTCAAAGAACTTGAATATCAGTATACAACATGTGAAACCCTCAGTTTCTCTAGGGTTTCCATTACACCCAGAGTAACAGCCAAAGTCCTCACAGTGACTCTCAGACCCTTTGTGAAGGATCTGCTTTCTGCTCTCTTGACCTCATCCCCTACTGCCCCTCCCTCACTCACTGTGTCCTGGTCCCACAGGCCTCCTTGTGATTCCTCAAAACCTGCCAAGTGCCACTTCACACCCTTTAAAAAATGGGTGCTATTAAAAAAAACAGAGGATAATGAATGTTGGCAAGGAGGTGGAGAAAATGGGACGCTTGTGCATTGCTGGTGGAAATGTAAAATGGGGCAGTTGCTGTGGGAAAACAGGTGATTTCTCAAAAAACTACATATACAATTTTCATGTGATGCAGCAATCCCACTTCTGGGTATATATCCCACGGAATTGAAAGCAGGCACTCAAAAAGATATTTTTATGCCCTTATTCATAACAGCATTATTCATAGCAGCAAATAGGCAAAACAACCAGCATGCCCATCAGTGGATAAACAGAAAGCAAAGATGTGGGATATACACACAATGGAATATTACTCAGCCTTTAAGAGGAAGGATAGGTTGACCTCTGCTATAACAGGGATGAACCTTGAAGACATTATGCCAAGTGAAATAAGCCTGTCACGAAAAGATACTATTGTATGATTCACTTAATTGAGCTAACTAGATTAGGCAAATTCATGGGGACAAGAAGCAGAATGATGTTGACATGGGTGCTGGGACGAAGGAATGGGGAGCTACTGTTTAATGGGTACAGAGTTTCAGCTGAGAAAGATGAACAAGTTCTGTATTTGGATGGTGATGATAATTGTACAGCAGCGTGAAGGTGAGTCTGTCTTGGACCACCCATCTTAAATAACAACACCTAATCTTTGCTTGCTTTCCTTTTCTCTGTAGCACTGATTGCAAATACAACACAATTATTACTAATCTGTTTATTTTTTGCTTCCTACTGCAAGAATGTAAGCAACGTGAGTGGAGGGATGTTTTTGTTTTTCTTTGCTTTATCCATAGTACTAAATACATAGGGAACAGTTTACTTGTTGAATTAATAAATGACAGACGATGATTGGACACAGACTTCTAGAGAAAGCCTGAAGAGAGAGAGAAAATGGGAAGATTACATATTGCATTTGATTTTACTAACAATTTTTATTACCCTTGTATATGAAACTCAGCCCCAGTTTTCATGGTGGCTTTGTTCTGTTTACCTTTTCCTACATATTCTGTTTCCACTCTGGAAGTGTTGGTTACACACGCATCACACTTACTACTATTTCAAACTCTTGCCCTGAACTCAGCCCTCGACTCTTGTATTCCTTTTTTTTTTAAGATTTTATTTATTTATTTGACAGAGATAGAGACAGCCAGCGAGAGAGGGAACACAAGCAGGGGGAGTGGGAGAGGAAGAAGCAGGCTCATAGCAGAGGAGCCTGATGTGGGGCTCGATCCCGTAACACCGGGATCACGCCCTGAGCTGAAGGCAGACGCTTAACCGCTGTGCCACCCAGGCGCCCCTACTCTTGTATTCCTGACTGCCCCCTACCAGAGTCCAGGGCTCCTTGAGTTAGGACTTCAGAAACTCTGGGGGAGTCCAGCTATCCAAAATAATTTGTATTTGAGTGTTTCGGAGCCACTGGTTTGATTGGCTCTGGAGCTTCATTGTCTTGTAATTTTAAGGAGGAAGAGGGAGTTTATATGCTTTGGGACCAAGATGGAGCTGTGCTTGGATAGAGAGGAATAATATAATCTCTGGAGATGTTGCATTTAAAGTCCACTTCTCTGAAAGTGTGAGAAGTTGAAAACAATGATCTAACATCCTCATTAGCTTTCTTCTCAAGTCTTTATCAAACTTGTAGCAAAGCAACTGGTATCCAAACTGTCTTTGATGTTATGCAGGAGGAACCACAAGGCCAACTTCTTGATTGGCAGGAGCATTAACTCTCTACCATGGAAATCAGTGGATGTTACTGCCTTGAAAAATTTTTTGAAAAGGAGAGGTGCAGAGTGAGGTCAGTATTCTTCTTAGAATCAGCAGACTGAACACAATGACCTCAAGACTAAAGACAGTGGGTGGGGCTGGCTGGGAGAGCAAAACAGCCTGCAATTTAGGGAGTCTTTTGTTGGACTTGACAGGAGTTCTTCCAGGCAATGTGGAGTGGAACTTTAGTTCTGGAGTTTGGAAAGAGCTCAGAGACTGACAGAAACACAAAGAGGAAGAGGGAAGGAAGGGGAAGACAGGGCATTACGGAATTCATACAAGCTGACTTCATGTTCCCTGGCCTGTCTGCATATCTTTAAGGACATCCCCTGAGAAACACCTCTTTTGGGAGATATTGCTTCCTAATTAAATTGAGATTCAAAGACCCAGGGCCCTCATTATGAAATGTCCTCAGGATGCTCTTAAAATAGATGATGGTGCATGTTCTAGTCTGCTTATACCTCTGTTTGGCCCTTTCTTTCTTTCCAAAAAACAAAAAAACAAAACAAAACAAATCTTCTTCAAGGAATCTCAAAATATCATAATCAATACATCTAAATGTTCATTTTCTTTGTCCTATCTGCCTCTTTTGCTTGCTTGCTACAATCATGAGCAGATCCTTGTCCTGTGTAGTAAGGGTTGTAGATGGGAGTGTGGAATCCAGAATGAGGAGGCATGTATATCCTGGCCAAGCCCTCCAGAAGCTTTTAGACTATAAAGCAATTTTAGGAACTTAGGAACTAAGGACCTTAGGACACCAGGTGACAGAGGGAAAATTAGTTTCAATTGACCGTCAGGATAGGCTGTAAGTTCTAGTGGGGAGGGGAGGAAGGTTGGACAATGGATCAGTCAGGATGGCTTAGGAAAGCCTTCCTAGATGCAAGGTGGGAAAAGGTTGTAGAATAGGGTTGAGGGAGGCTGCAGGGTCAAGAGGGACAGAAAGGAGAGAGGAGGGCATCCCTGGCAGGGCAGGTAACTTACCCAGGCCAAAGGCTCATCCCAGGAAGGGTAAGTCAGGAAGTGAGGAGCTGAATTAGGAAGAAGGTGATGTATCTGAGGGTAGGGGGAGAATTAGGGCAGGACTCTGACAGCTGGGGAATTGAAACCATTGGAATAACCAAAGTTATTGCACAGAGAAAGTGCATTTCTGCACATGGTGTTTGATGATGGCGTTTCTCTGTGTTGTCATAAGCTGGATTTGTAGTGGGCTCTTTCAGGATTCCCTTGAGAAGATGGGTGTGCTTTCTCAAAGCCCTTGAGAGATGGGTGTGCTTTCTCTTCTGTAAGTTTGGTTTTCATTTGTTTTCTCAGCCTGCTTCTGTTGGAGTCATATAATACAATAATTGAATACCCAGATGTTTTGTTCCTTGGGTTGCTTCTCTGGTATCTTCATACTTTGTCTGTAGGCTGGCTTTCCCTCACTTTCAGTAAAAGTGGGAAGAGCACAAGGACCACCATGTATAACCCATTTGAGGGAAACAGAAGTTATCAAGCATTACCAGTCTCTGACCCCACCATTCAGATGGTCCTCCTCTGGAATTCCTGCTCAAGGTCCATGGATGGACATCAGAAGAGTGCATGACATTTTTTTTGAGGTGACCAACCTCAAGGGGTCTGTGATTCAACAAATGTGAAGAACCACTCTTGTGTCTTTGTTGGGTTGGGGGTGGCTGGGGAGGGTTCCCCAGAGAAAGGTGGTACAAGCATCCTTAGTGCCAACTACAGGAACCTCCAAAGACAATTTAAGGAGCTGAAGGAAAAAAAGAGGAATTGGGAAAAGGGAAATGGGTTCAGACGGAATTAGTAAGAGGGGTGCCCCAACTTCCCTGTTCTTCACCTTCTTTCTATCAGGTATTCCTTCTGTGTATTCTTCATATCCTGACGATTACAGTATTCCAGTTCCCCTTCAGTTTAAGTCTGCTGAATGCCTGCCATTTATCAGGGTCTATACCAGGTGCTCTCACAACATTACCTCCTGCAATTCCTGTGTTGAAACTGCAGTGCAGAGTGGAGTTAGTCCCTCCCTCAGTCATGGCATGTTTGCTCCATTGCTTCCTTTCAGGTGCCCTTTCAATGCATTTTATTTTCCCCTTTCTTTCTTATCTGTATTCGCATTTCCTCTCATCACTGGAAGCACTTGTTAGTGTATTTAACAAATGCTCTTCCACATCATGCTCCATGAATGTATATTTAGACACATTCACCCATTCAACAGCTACAGTGCCCAATTATGTGAGCATTCTTAATTCCACTAAAATGTGCCCCAGTGACACTGCCCCCAGCAGTGTGTGATAGTTTGTATCTTCTTATGGAATTCTCATGTTGATCCAGTGAGGGAGGTCAACTAAGGTTCCTAGTGGGTGAGGAGACTGAGGCTTAGAGAGATTAAGCAAACTACCCAAATTCATGTAGTCACAAGGAAGGTCCTGGCCTCACATCCAGGATGTCTGACATAATAATGATCATTGTTCTTCTCTATATAGTACCCAACACTGCCTATTCCAAATGAGGCATCTGTAACAAAAATATTATTATTATTTTTATTTTTATTAGCATTATTATTGTATTGAGCCTTGCATTTCTTGATGCCTGGTCTAATGCAGTGAGCCTAGGACTCCCCCCACGTGTTAGCACCAGCTCGGATGAGGGTGTCTAATTAGAGTCCTTAGCATTACAAGGTGAATCATAAGGAATAAAACCAGGGTTGGAAGCCTGGTCATGGGTCAGGGACACTTCAAATAGTGTAGAAAGATTCCATAAGTTAATAATTGACCCTCCTTATCTATATGGTTTGCTTGTTGGTAAATCATATCATTGGAACTGGTGAGTGGCAAATAAGGAATCAGGATCGTTTTATAGACAGAAGGTCTGGCCCATAACCCAAGGGTTCATTTTTATCATCTATAGAGAAGACTTTTCTATTTTGACTTCATTTTCTGTCTTTAAAAACTCCTGACAGCATTTCCTAAAATTCTCTGAAAACCAAAGGCTGAGGCGAGAGCAGAGTGGGGGCTGCATGACTCTGTTCTCGGTGTTCTCCATTACTCATTTCTGGGCATTGCTGTGAATTGTTCATCCAAAGCCTTGTTCCCCTTGAGGAGGGGCCATTTGAATAGCAGCTGGGGAGGAGAGGGAAGAAGGAAATACATGCAGGGTTCAATCATTAAGAAAACAGTCAACAACAATTTGAGTTAAAAATAACTCCTTGTGAAAAATTCATGTGGCTTTGCAAGTGTGTGTTTTACTACAAGCTCACAGAGCAGGGCAGAATCTCCAGGTCCCTAACAGCTGACATCACAGATGGTGCAGGTGTGTATAGAGCCCAGTGTGGCCAGTGAGGGGACTGTCTGCAGAAGTGAGCTCACCTTCTCTCCTGGAAACTAGAGAGGAGGAAAGGAAGGAATTGTTTTGGTTGTGAGTTACTGAGCTAGGTGACCTATTTTTCTCCCTATGCATCACACTCATATAATTGAGGACATTAAAATTATAGTGAGTTTTGCCTGGATGTTTTAGGTGAGATGTATTGGATTTCAGAATTCACAAAACCACCTTCCTGGCTCCTGTTCCTTGTCAGTCATGGACCCTGGGTTAGCTGGTGCCCCCATCTCTCCAGTGTTTCCTTCCCAGACAGCCTATCCTCTCCTTCTTACAGGTGGTTACAAAGGCCCAGCCCCTTTCTTCTCCTCCTCCTCCTCTCTGTTCACAGTGCCTTTGTGGGCCTAAATGGGTAAAGGGAAGGATGGACTATAGGATCTTGGCCATCAGTACAGCTAAATGGATGATGCAGAATGAGGAGAAAGGGAGCCAAAGTGACATCTATCCTTGGGTAGCAGATTTTGGGGCTAAGAGTTTTAAGACTGAGAGACCAATATTTGTATTTTAAACTCTTATGATATATAAAACATGGGTCTGTAGTTGCAGCAAGGCCCTCTAGTCCATGAATTAATGTGTTATTACTCACGCTCAATCACTGTGCACGCATACTGCCTATGAATTTGTGCACAACACATTCATGCCCTGTTGTGTCTCACTGCCTAATTAGTACATGAAGCTACATGATTTATGAACTCCAAGGGATTATGTCATGTGGTGTGTAGAAAAGGAGAATGTTGGGGTGCCTGGGTGGCTCAGTCAGTTGAGAGTCTGACTCTTAATATTGGCTCAGGTCTTGATCACAGGGTTGTGAGTTTGGGCCCTGTGTTTGGTTCCATGCTGGGAATAGAGTCTTCTGAAAAATAAAATTAAAGAAAAGCAGGATGTTGAGAGGTATTTGGTACTTCATCTGGGGGGAAAACAGCATTGATTTTTGTATGATGTCTTTTGGTGTCAGTTTGTGTGATACTTGGGCTGCAACAAGGTACATGTGACTTTTCAGTTTCAGTTGGTTGGCTGACCACCATTGTTCAGTAAATATTTCTTGTCTCCCTAGGCACTATGGAAGGATAGCATTTACTAGAAGAAATATGAAGCGGCAGCTCTGAAGCCTGAGAAATGGACCTCAGCAGTCCCAATCCAACTTGGCTTAACCCAGCCTCAATGAACCAGATGCAACACTGTTGGCTCCCTGGGCTTGCTACAGCTCCCTGATCCTTAGCATCGTCTCCAATTCCAGCTAGAATGCTGCGTCAGGCACTTCGCAGATTTGGTCGAAAGCTCATACGCAGACATCCGCTGGAGAAAGTGTTTGAGTTTGAAACTGGCGTAACACTGCGCACTCTGGACTTAGTGGCCCTGGGTGTGGGCCGCACAGTGGGTGTTGGTGTGTATTTCCTGGCTAATGAGGTGGGCAGTAATCAAGCAGGACCATCCATTGTGATCTGCGTTTTGGTGGCCGGCCTAACTTCAATGCTGGCTGGGCTGTGCTATGCAGAGTTTAGTGTCCGGGTTCCCCATCCTGGCTCTGCATATCTTTATAGCTTTGTCACTGTAGGTGAACTCTGGGCTTTCATCACTGGCTGGAACCTTGTCCTTTCCTTTGTTGCTGATGGATTCATTGTGGTCCAAGCCTGGTCCTTGGCTTTTGACATCCTCTTTGCAAACCGGATCTCTGAGACCATGCATGAGAGCATCTCAGAGCAAGTTCCCCAATTCTTTGCAGACAATGTAAACTACTTTTTTGTCCTCTTTCTGTTTTTCTTCATGGAAGTTCAATACGTGGGGCGACATGGCTTCTTCAGAATTTTCGAAGTGTTCACATTGGTGAAGCTTTTGGTTCTCAGTTTTGTCATCATCTCTGGCTTCATTAAGGGGGACCTGCACAACTGGAAGCTCACAGAAGAGGACTACGTACAGGCTGGGCTCAATGACACGTCTCGCTTGGGCCCTCTGGGCTCTGGAGGATTTGTGCCTTTTGGCTTCCAGGGGATTCTCCGAGGATCAGCTACCTGTTTCTATGCATTTATAGGTTTCAGCATTATTGTTACCAGAGTCAAAGAATCGCACAATCCCCAGCGTTCCATCCCCAGGGGCATTGTGGTTTCACTGCTCATCTGCTTTTTGGTGTATTTTGGTGTCTCTGCAGCACTTACGCTCATGGTGCCTTACTACCAGCTTCGACCCGGGAGCACCTTGCCTGAGATATTTCTCCATATTGGCTGGGTCCCTGCCTACTATGTTGTAGTTATTGTAATGTTTTGTAATGTTTTTGTCTACGCCTACTGGAGCTTTACATTCCCCATACGTTTGGTGATATCCATGATGGCAGAGGATCGCCTCCTGTTCCCTGTCCTTACCAGGATCCGTACTCACACATATGGCCGTATCGCAGCCATTGTGATCTTTGTCACTATTGCAGCAATAATGGTACTCTTCTTTGGAATCACTGATCTTCTGGACCTGAGGTCATTTGGGACCCTGATATCTTATTCCCTGGTAGCTTTTTGTGTTCTCATCATCAGGTATCAGCCTAAGAGGAGGAAGGAGGAAAATGAAGAAGCGCTGCAGGAGGAGAATGGGGGAAATAAAGCGCAGGTGCAGGAGGAGAAGGGACCTGCAGCAGAGAAGCTGACCCTAAGGGGACTATTTTTTCCAGACAGCCATACCCCGACTCCACTCTCTGGCAGGATTGTCTGTATTTGCTCCTCACTGCTTGCTCTGCTGCTGACTCTCCTCTGCCTGGTGCTGGCCCACTGGCCAGGTCTGCTTTCTGGAGACCCAGGTCCGATCACAGTGGTCGTGCTACTCCTGGTGCTCATCACTGGGATCACTGGGGTCATCTGGAGACAGCCACAGAGCTCCACTCCCCTTCCCTTTAAGGTCCCTGCTCTGCCTCTCCTCCCACTCCTGAGCATCTTTGTGAATATTTGCCTTATGGTGCAGATGACATCTGCCACCTGGCTGAGATTTGGTGTCTGGATGCTGCTTGGGTTTACACTCTACTTCAGCTATGGGATCCAGCAAAACCTGGTCACTAAACCGCACTTAAGGGCCCAAACTGTAAACCTTGAACTCAGCAGTGGCACTGCATATTTGGTATGACATCATCAAACCTGAATGCAGTCTGGTCACTTGCACAATAATGGGATTACTCCTGAGCACAGAGAAATCTAGAGCTCGTATGAGATATTGGTGGGGGAACCGTAATAGAGCTCTGTATTTTTGGTACAGTGAAGGGTGTGTCTTTGCTCTATCTCCCTTTTTTTTGTTGTTTGTGTTTTTGGGGTTTTTTTTGTTTTACTTTCTACTTTTCAGTTGTGCCTATAGCTGCTTACTGGGTTTTGCAAAATTAGTATTAAAAGAAACTTGAAATAGTGTTTTCCTTTTCTTTGGTTAAATATCCACTAACGAAGGGAGTGCCTAGCTGGCTCAGTCAGTAGAGCACCGCTCTTGATCTCAGGCTGGTGAGTTTGAGCCCCACATTGGCTGCAGAGATTACCTAAGAAAATAGCTGAATTACTGGATCATATGGTAGTTCTGTTTTAAAATTTTTGAGGAATCTCCATAGTGTTTTCCATAGTGAGTGCACCAATTGACATTCCCACCAACAGTTCACAAGGGTTCCTTTTTCTCCATATCTTCTCCAATACTTGTTTTTCTTGTCTTTTTTATTTTAGCCATTGTGACAGGTATAAAGTGGTATCTGATTGCAGTTTTAATTTGTATTTCCCTGATGATTAGGGATGCTAAGTATCTTTTCATGTGTCTGTTGGTCATCTCTGTCTCGTTTGGAAAAATATCCATTCAGCTCCTCGCCCATTTTTTAACTGGGTCATTTTTTTGTGTGTTAAGTTGTATAAGTTTTTTATGTATTTTGAGTGTTAACCTCTTATTGATATATCATTTGCAAATATCTTCTCCCATTCAGTAGGTTGCCTTTTTTGTTGTTGTTGAAGGTTTCCTTTCCTGTGCAAAAGCATTTTAGTTTCATGAATTTGAAAAGATATGTGCACCCCTTTGTTTATTGCAGCATTATTTATAATAACCAGGATATGGAAGCAACCCTAGTATCCAACGGTAGATCAATAGATAAAGAAGATGTAGTATATATGTATGTATGTACAATGGACTATTACTCAGCCATAAAGAAGAATAGAATCTTGTATTCTATTCTAATACTGACATTTGTAACAACATGGATGGACTGGGTGTGTCTAGTGCTAATTAAAATATGTCTGTCTGAGTAAAACAAATGCCATACGTTTTCAACTTATGTAAATTTTAAGAATTAAAAAAATTAAAAATTAAAAAGAGAGACAAACAAAAAAACACCCCAGACTCCTAAATACAGGGAACACACTGGTGGTTGCCAAAGGGGAGATAGGTAGGGGAATAGATGATTTAAATAAAGGGAATTACAAGTACACTAATCTTGATGAGTGCTGAGAAGAGTGTGGAATTGTTGAATCATTGTATTGTGCACCTGAGAGTAATAAAAGAACACTGCATGTTCATTATACTTCAGTAAAAAAAAAATTAAAAATAAAAGAAACTAGAAAAAGACCAAAAACAGATGAAATAAGGTCCCTGCCCTTAAGAAGCTGATATTCTAACACAAGGTTAAAGCATAGCTGTAATAAAAAGTACAAAGTGTTGTCATAAGTAACATACAAACAAAGTGTCGTGGGAATTCAGAGTGGAGAATGATCATTTGTGGCTGGCACAGAGGTGAGGGTTGATTAGTGAAATCAGAGAGTACTTGTAGAGGAATGGTATTTGAGTTGGCTCTCTCCAAGGAAGGACAGGATCTTTCCACATGTGTGTAGCAGGGAGCGATTGTAGGCAGAGAGAACAATACCAGGAAAAGCACACAGGAAAATGAAGCAAGCTGCGGAGCTTGAGTCTTGGCTGTGTGATGGGACAAGAGAGCATGCACAGGTGGACGGGAGCCAGAGCTTTCCTCTGAGAACAAAGCACTTCGGCTTGGAACCCACTACCAAAATCCCTAGGGTTGGCACTTCTCTTAGTGACATCTGCATTCTTGGACTTTAAAGGTCCTTTACTGTTGTCAGCTTTGGTCCACCTGTTCAGAAAGTGCACAGCTGAGAGCCACATGTCCTGGGTTCTCCTCCTATTTCCACCACTAACTAGCAATGGGACCTTGAGCAAGCTGCTCGGTTCCTTCCATGCCCTGCTTATTTATCTGTAAAAGGAGGGGTCACAATGAACATTTCTCAAATTCCATTTCCTTAAAATTTTCTAGGATTTCCTCTGGTTCTTCTGTCCTGTTATTCTCTTAACTAGGTCTCTCTACTGCAGGGATCTGAACCTATATCCTGTCCACTCTTCACTACAACCCATTGTTGGAGCTGTAGATATCCAATAAATAACACCCCATTTCCCCTTCCTATGTTTGGACAAACTAATAATCATGACATAGAGACAGATGATTAAATCATTAGCTATAGATCTGCAGCCTAATTGGCTCACTACTCCTGTATCACTACATTAGACAGACTTACTCCTCATCCCAAGTAGTGCCGAGCATCCCTCACCTGCCATCACAGGACAGAGTGTGCTTTTATTAGTTTTTCTCCTGTATGAGCAGGTTGGATGGCATTTATCCAGTGAGCAGGTTTGTTCTGGACAAAAAAAGGAGACCAACAAAAAATTGGAAGAAGCTAAGCCTGGTATGCTCAGAGTGTTGTCTTCACTTCATTAATCAAGGTCCCAGTGAGAGAGCCCCGTGGAGAGTGGCCAGGAATACTACTCTGCTCAGTGGTGCTCCGACTTCAGGGGGTGCCATGACACCTGGGAGGCTTGTGAAAACAGATCCCTGAGCCCCTGTCCCCAGTGTTTGGAATTCAGGAGGTCTGGGTGGGCCCAGAACTTGTACTTCTACCAAGTTCCCATGTGATGCTGATGCTGCTGGTCCAGGGAACACACTTTGAAAACCAAAGCCCCAGCTGAAGCCTCCTCATTTGTAAAGATGAAGTGAGAGAAACAAAGTCGCCCTTTGTACGCTCACCTTCATTTAATGACACATTTATATTAAAATACCATCGTTAGTCCTTTCACAGTGGTCAAATCATAATGAATCCTTTCACAATCATATGTCTATCAAATTAACACTATGTACACCTTAAACATCTTACAATTTTATACGTTAATGGTACCTCAATAAATACGAAACTGAAAAATAGCATACCACAGTTATCTTTATTTTCTCCCCCCGCCCCCCGATTATAGATCATGGGTACGGAGTGTATCCTGTTCACTCTCAGAGCATCCAGCTGGGGTCCAGGCACATAATGAGCATTTAATAAATTCATCTTAAATTGAATGAAGCCCTACACATTTCCTTGGTATGGAAAATTCTCTTTTCCTTCAAGCTAGCATGTGCTACTCCTTTATTTTTTATTTTATTTTATTTCTTTGTGGAAAACTACAGGATTTATTTTTCATTCAATTTGAAACAAATATGTTTTTCTATGCCATATAGAAAACATGTGATCTTTTACAGTAGGGCTAAGAGAAGACGTTGGTGTCACTCTTTATGTTATTATTACTACCTTAAACTTCTGGATGAGCTACTAAACGTTAATACACATTCTTTGCACAGATATGGATGATGATCCTTTCTATCCTGTGAAAGAGATTCCTCTGGCAGTAAAAAACAGTCTACCTTTCAGATTTTCTTATAAGATAAAACAGCAGATGGTAAAGTAGCTGGTTGTATTAAGATATTAAGAATCTATGGTAAATCTATATTTAAAGTATTTTTTCCACACCTGACTCTTTCTCAAGCTTAAATCGTACTGACTTTTTTGGTCAGATTAAAACAGCACAACAGAAGATTAAATTCAAGTTATGCCACTGAGAATAAGAAACAAATTGTGTAGCAGTCATTGGCTCTGAGTCATGTTAGGCAGAATGACAAATGGATGATAATACACATAATGACAAGGTATGTCTTTGGCTTTGGACAGAGGTCCATAAATATTTTGCACTGCTTGGGGTACATGGACGTCCAGTTTAAAACTACCTTCTGGAGACTTCCTTGACAAACAGCATTTCTCTCCATCCAGAACTGTATCTGTACCCAGCATCTAGAACCAGACCAGGCACTTGTAGTTTTGCCCTGCGCAGCTATGCCTGAGTTCTGGTGACTGTCCTGTCTGTTCCATCCCCATGGAATCTTGCTCAGGACAAGGAGCAGGTTGTACATTTCCTCTAGATCCAACAGTAAGAACAGTGTTGTTCATTCAAAGAACCGGAGGGACAATGCAGCCCTGGGGCATGACAATGCCTGACATGACCTCCACTAGTCCTGCTCCATCTCTTCTCATGGGGTGTGGGGAGGGGCTGGAAGGAATGAAATTGGTAGAAGACCCAACCATCTCCACCTGATTCCAGGGAATCCCTGAAGATGAGACTGGCTCTAGTGTGGGCACAACAGGCATCCTTCCTGATGCAGTCAGTTTTATGCTTTGGTATAGGAGGGCCAGAGTTTTCCTATTGTATTTAGGTATGGGGCCTGCCCTGGGAGGGAGGGAGGGCAGTTACTTTGCTACTTGCTGAATTTCTGATGTTCCCAACAGGATGTAGGTGGCTTCAGGCAAGCCTGCCAGAGGCCCGATTACCCATATACTTACCTACTCCTTTAGATGCTTCTTTGAGGGACTGGTACAGAAACCTTGTGAGAGCATCTATGCTTCTTTGGGGAGAGAGAATTGATAACCCACATGGGGAGAAAAACAGCCTGAAATAGGAGAACATCAGACCTGGATATAGATTGAGGCATCATTATTCTGGAAGGAAAGGTCTCAGTAGAAACAGAGAGAGAGGTATTGGCCAAGAGACACTTCCTGGAGGTTTATGCCTAGGGAGCAACTTGGGAAATAGAAGACAGATAGGTAAGTTGGAAAAGAAATGGGACATAATTCTAGGCACATGGACCTTTAGGAATCATGAAGGAATGAGACTCTTGGGAAGGATGTGTTTTCACATTTGAAGGGAATTTATGTGCCAGGTTTGTATTGTGTATTGTGCCATGGAACCAGATTTCTGCTTCAGGAAGGGATGAGATATGATTCTCATTGACATCTGGATGAATGACAGATAGAAGGATGTGGACAGATAGACTCTCCCTGGGAGACATTTGTAGCAACTTCTACAGTCATGTAAGCCAGCAATGAGGGTGTCACCTGGGAGCTTCTTAGAAATACAGAATCTCACGCCCCCATGCAGATGTGCTGACTCAGAATCTACATTTTTAACATGCTCCCAAGTGATTTGTATGGTCTTTCAGGTTTGAGAAACCCTGACTTTAGCTGATGGAGGACAGAGGTCTGGCCTCAGATGAGCACTATGGAAGGTCTGAAAACTCTGGAATTGGGAGCACAAGAGGGGCCTAGGCTGGGGAAGTGGAATTTGGGGAAGAGGGATAAGTGTGGGGTCTGACTGCCCTCCTCTCTCCAGGCCTCCCATGCCAGTCACTGTGGCAGGGTTTAGCACTCTGCCTACTGTGGGGAAACAACCCTGTGATGGCCTCCCTTGAGTCGGACTGGTCCTTAGGGGCTCCGCTGGGACAAGCATTGGGTGGGTGGGGATTGTTGCCAATTCTGTTACCCTTCCTTCATATGATGGCCTGAAAGGGACTGGGAAGGTCATACTAGTCATGCCCAGCCTCAGGGCTGTTCTGTCCCTTAATCAAATGAGTGATAAAGTGATGACACTAATTGAGGTGCTATGGAGGTTGGGGGATGAAATAGGAGTTTTTAACTATCTGTCCTGGAAATTAGGCTACTTTCATCTTTCAAATGCTTTCAGGAGAGACCAGATAAATAAATAAGTGGTTATACCCTGGTAGGGACCAAATTAATGCTTTTTAAGGGCTCTTCTGATGTTTTAAATGAGTTAATAAAAAACTATAGGAGACCTATAATTCCAGAGACCTTGACTGATAGTCAGTGGAATGAGGTTACCAGGTGGGCATTGGAGAATTTTCTTAGGCTTTTGAGGGTTTGTGTACCTCATCCCCTATAAGAATGGCTGAAACATAGAGACTGATATTGAAGGAAAACAGATGGAGATTGAAAATGAGGAAGAATTTTCTGAATTCAGAGGGTGACAGGGGAGATAGGAGAGTGCATGGCTGTCTCACATGGGTGTGGAAAGCCTTAGATGGGCTCCTGCCCAGAAACAGGGAAATGTACACAATGAACTCTCAAAATCTTTGTTATCCCAAGAATTCTCCAGTCAACTCCTGAAATGAAAGGCTAGGTGGACTTGTGGTGTACGT